>NW_011500113.1:3895-4701 GCF_000495115.2 Populus euphratica
GCTATGGATTTTATCAGTGTCTTCTTCCGCACGTCAACATCTGCAAGTGAAGCTGCTGTAAGTATGCACTGCCTGCTTTTAGAGTTCTATTTTGATACCAGGGATTCCAATCTTTTACTGTGTTTCTGTAAAGGAATATGCCAAATCTTTGGGAGAGCAAAGAGCAAGAAACATGAAGGTGCTACAGGACAGGATGAATCTCAGAGCAAGTTAAATGATTTAATCCGGCAAGTCCTTCTACCACATCGTTCTACTTCTATCAATATTTTTCTTGATCTGTTTGTTGGCAATTTCATCAATATTTATTAACAATTGTTGGTTCAGATTGAAGCATTCCCTGGGGATATGGTAATATTTTCACGGGTTATTGGTCTTCTGAGAGGTCAGTAATAAACTCTTTACACTGGTAGCAGTTAATGAGAAAACTTTCATTTCTTTACTTTTCCTTTCATTTCTTTACTTTTCCTTTGATGTGGGGTTAGGACTTTCTACCACATTGGATGCTCGCATAGTATATCATGATATCATGAGACCATTTGCCGAATCTGTTCTGCAAGAGTAAAGTCTATCTAGAGCAATGTGCCAATTTGTATAATGTCTTCGTTTATTGTTCATCTCTTTTTGAACTTGAAATTCAATTGCCAGGAAGATTGCTAAGGGGCCATCAGAAAATGCTCAGTGGATCAATGACACACCAGTTCATTCTGATGTGGAGGCAAAGCTGAGGCAGATTTTAGTTGAGTTAGGGAATGATGACAAAATACTTGGAATCCAGGTCTGCATGGTTCCATTTTTTTCTGACAAAG
>NW_011500113.1:4849-12563 GCF_000495115.2 Populus euphratica
CAATGTTACATTGGCTTGTTGACAATGGGTATGTAGCAGTAATTGTATGAAAGCAAAGCCTTTTGTGTGTTATCATTTACTGAACTGCTGGGCAAAATATTTATTTTTGTATGTAGTTTTGTTTTGGATTAATTTTCATGTAGTTGTAAGCTTTCACTGGGATTACTGAATGCATGATCTGCTTCCTAAAAACAATATCGACACAAGCACTGGTGTTTATCCTGCATAAACTATGTCAGCATTTTGGTTATATGACTAGATGATTTTTCTTTTCTACATGAGGAACCTTTTACAATTGATTTTTCTTTTGAGCTCCTTGCCGGTTCTTAGATAGGATATCATTTTTAGCATGAGTAATTCTGCCCAGTATGTAGTAATTTAAGGCAAACTTAATGCAAAATGTGTTTTGTGGTTGGTCACAAAAAGTCGCATGTTGTCTTGCAGAAAACTGAACCTCAATGAAAATATTGCTAATATTTGGCCAGAGTTTGGATCAAACGGAAAGAATCTCATCAAGGTGTGAAAGTTTATTTCCCTAGACGTGCTAAACCTTTCAGATTACCACCTGAAGCTCCTTTGTATGCTCAATTATCTTATTTTTTTTCTGTTTAGGTCCACCATGTTCTTAATCATACATCTGGTTTGCAAAATGCTCTGGCCAACCTCAGAGAAGAAAATCCTTTGCTAATGGCTGACTGGGATGAATGTCTGAAACGGATTGCTATGTCAGCACCCGAGACTGAACCTGGCCAAGAGCAGTTGTATCACTATCTGTCTTTTGGCTGGCTTTGTGGTGGAATAATCGAGGTACAATCCCATGTTCAAGTGTTTGAACATGAAAGAACCACGAAGCTGATGTCCGCATTTTTTTCTTTGAATTGCTTTATGATTGGAATGTCTGATCTGCATCTTTTTTCGGAGGGAGCTTGTTTTCTCCTGCATTTTAATAATGTGCTTTAATGAAACAGCATGCCTCTGGGAAGAAATTTCAGGAGATCCTTGAAGAAGCAATAATTCGACCTCTCAACATTGAAGGCGAGCTATATGTTGGAATTCCTCCAGGTATCTGTTAAAGTCTGTGTATTCAATGTTCTTGCTTTGCTAGCAGAAATACTACAAAAGATTTGCCCATGCAATTGCTTTTTTTCTTTTTCAAGTGGTCATACTATCTGCCTGTCCTTCCTTCCATGGTAGAGTTATCATTCTCCTGCAAATTGTAAATTCAAAGTTTTTTTTCATGTTTGGCACATTAATGCTTGTCATGTGTCTCCTCCAGGTGTGGAATCTCGACTTGCATGTCTGACATTAGATAAAGATGATTTTAGCAAGCTCTCAAAAATTGCTAGTCGTCCTGAACTTCCCTCCACCTTCCAGCCAGAGAACATTTCCCAACTAGTAACTGCAGTGCCTGCTTTGTTTAACATGCTGAACGTTCGTCGCGCCATTATACCAGGTGCTAATGGACATTGCTCAGCTCGTGCTCTTGCACGCTACTATGCAGCTCTTGTTGATGGAGGCCTGGTCCCGCCACCTCATTCCTCTTTGTCGAAGCCACCCCTTGGTACCCACCCACACATTCCCAAATTTCCTTCAGAGATTACCTCCAAAAAGCAGAAAGGTAAGAAGAGTAAGGCAGAGGGTTCTGCTTCAAAGAAGAAAGGAAATGGTTATGAGCTCAAGATGAATCACAGTAAAGATTTCAAGGATGGTGGAGAAAGTAACAGTGATGGGTATACCAGGCTTGCTAATGATAGCGCTGGTGGCAGCAGCAGTGATTCTAGTCCACCCAAAGGCTTTGCAGCCAGCAAAAACTCTCGCCAAAATAATGCCATCAGGATTTTTAATAACCCCAGAATTCATGATGAGTTCATGGGCGTGGGTGAGTACAGGAATCTAGTACTGCCAAATGGGAAATTCGGACTAGGTTTTAGGAGATTTAGTTCAAGTGATGGATCCTTTTATGGATTTGGGCACTCGGGTATGGGTGGATCCACAGGTTTTTGTGATATTAAAAGCAGGTTCGCAATTGCAGTTACCTTGAACAAAATGTCACTCGGGACTGCAACTAGAAGAATTATTCAGTTTGTTTGTTCAGAGCTAAATGTTCCGCTACCAGACGAGTTCTCAGTTCTTAGTGAAACCGCACCCGACGAAGAGTTAAGCATAGCGAGACCTCTGATTAACTGAAGACAAGGACTCTTCTCATTGTCAACATGTACTGTGCTATCCATGATAACCTCAGCCCAAAAATACATAAATTATTTATACTGAATACAATCGTGTCAATAGGAAATTGTAAAACATTTACAGCTATCATTTATAAGGTTATACGAGGAGTTTTATAAACATCCAAGCGTACTTTGATACATTTGCTTTATGTGTTTTTAGTCTTTCATTGATGCCTGTTGCGTTATTTAGGGCTTGAGCATGACTGAGTTTCAAGTAAAACTAGATAGAAGTTGGCATACAGTTAGTCTGTTAGTCAATTTTTTTTAATACAAAAATAACTTGGTTTTAACTTCAAAATAATAATTTAAAATTAAGTTGGTTTAACTTGCTTTTCTTGAAATTCAGACAGGGTAATATAAACTTGATATTGTAGAACAAATTTTATTTTTAATAGCATGGAAGGCAACTTTAGAAAAACCACAATCATTAGATTTATGGCAATTTACAGTCTCAAAAACTTTGAAACCCATAACTTGTAGTAATGCCATGCCGCCACCCCCCGCTGAACTTCTACTCCAACTTCTCCAGCATTTTATCAAACACCAAAACCAAGTCAAACAAATCCATTCCCTCATAACAGCCAAAGGCCTCCTTTATAACCCAAACACATGCCCTAAAGACAACTCCAAATGGAAAACTACCCTTCTTTACAACACTCTAATAAGAGCCTACCTCAATTTCGGACAACACCAAAAAACTCTTCACCTCTTCGCTCTCATGCTTGCCCGCCAAACCCCACCAAACAGCCACACCTTCCCTTCCATAATCAAAGCAGCCACACATTCTTGCCTCTCTATAGGCACTTCCCTTCACACCCAAGCTATCAATCGTGGGGTTCTTTATGACCCCTTTATACAAACATCATTGTTGGGTATGTATTCGCAGTTTGGTGACTTACTTAATGCCTGCAAGGTGTTTGATGAAATCTCGCACCCATGTATTGTTGAATATAATGCAATGCTAGATGCTTATGCGAAGAATGGTGACATGGGTTCTGCTTGTTGTCTCTTTAAAAGCATGCCTAAGAGAGATGTAGTCTCGTGGACTAGTGTTATTAATGGGTTTGCAAAGAATGGACTTCTTGGTGAGGCAATTAGGCTGTTTAGGGAGATGATGTTGCATGATGATGTAAAGTGTTGTTTTGTTAAACCCAATGAGGCCACATATGTTAGTGTGTTATCATCATGCGCTAATTTAGATGAAAGAGGGGTCCTTTCTATAGGGAAGCAAATACATGGGTCTATAGTAAGGAATGAGGTTTTTGTTACTGTTTTTATTGGGACATCATTGGTAGATTTTTATGGAAAAGTGGGTTGTTTGAGTAATGCCATTAGAGTTTACAACAAAATGGTGGTTAAAAAGGTTTGTACTTGGAATGCTATAATTTCTTCACTTGCTAACAATGGTAGAGAAGAACAAGCTCTGGACATGTTTAAAAAGATGAAAGGGGAAGGTTTGTGTCCAAATGAGGTCACCTTTATTGCTGTACTTACTGCTTGCGCTCGTGCCAAGCTTGTAGAGATTGGGCTGGAGTTGTTTCAATCAATGGCTGGTGAGTTTGGCCTGGTGCCAATAATGGAGCATTATGGGTGTGTTGTTGATCTTTTGGGAAGGGCAGGATTATTGAGGGAAGCTAGTGAATTTATAAGGAGGATGCCTTTCGAGCCAGATGCTTCAGTTTTGGGTGCACTTTTAGGTGCTTGTAAGATTCATGGAGCTATTGATTTGGGAAATGAAGTGGGAAGCAGGTTACTTGAATTGCAGCCACAGCATTGTGGTCAATATGTGGCTTTATCTAGCATTCATGCTGGGGTGAATAGATGGGGTGTTGCTGCTGATATAAGGAAAACAATGGTGGAGGCTAGAGGTAGGAAGGTTCCTGCCTGCAGTTTGATTGATTGCATATGAAACAGGAGTTTATTCACTTTTTGCTCTTGAGAAATAAGAATGACAGCATATTGAAATCACAAGGCAAAGCTCAAAGCTTAACTTTCTGGTTCTCCTTGTATGAGTGGGTTCTGGACTTCATGTTGATGCTTCTGTCACAAAATTGCTGCCGCCCCTATTTCCACGTTAGCTTTGCTGAGAGCTTGTCAGTTTGAATATAAGATTTTGATAGACTATTGATATATATCAGCAATTCACTGCGGGATCTTTCATCTCCCTTCCTTATAGTAGATACAGCTTGGATTTGATGGAAGAATTTGATTGATGGATGCCAGGGCCCCCCAGGCTTCAAGGATGCTGGTGGCTCTTGGATTTAACTGATTGCTTTATTTGTATTAGTCCCGTTCTCTCTTTGGCCGCTGTGTGCGGAAAGAAATGGTGAAGACTGGAATTATGGTTTATTTTTTTTTCTTTAAATCGAACAAGTTACTTAATTGAAGAAAATCAGGAACCTACAGGTTTTTGGGAGGTGTGCTGGGTCTAGGATTTCTCTTCACTGCTTTATTTGTTATCTAGCAAAACCTTACAAAAACTTTTCATCCTCCCATTCATGCCACCTCCAAAACTACTTAACTGCATCATTGATAATAGTTCCACTTTTTTCCTAGCAATTTGCTCAATCTTCTTTCAGAAAGTCTTGCCACCAGCACAGGTTTTATCAACAAGGTCCTCCTTTTTGCTTGAACTTGTCTCTCATATTTTTGCTTGTCTTGTGATTCACAGGCCTTTTGCCTCTCTTTTATCAATCAAATCGGTCTCTCTTTCAATAAAAAAGAAGAAGAAAAACCATTATTAAAATATCCATGTAGATCAAAGCATGGCCAACCATGTAATAAATAAATACAGTAGTGGCAAAGAAGAGAGAATAATCAAAGCAAGAAACAGTAGATGTTTGTCAATTGGTGAGATTTGTTAGTTAGTACTGAAGGACTTAAAAATGTTAACCCTTAATTTTGATGAGTTGTTCGTTGGCTTTCACGTCACTTTCAATTCTTGCTACTGGGATTTAGAAGTTGAGTGATCACATCAAGTTGGTCCAGAATTAAGAACAAAATCAAACTAGTAATTTTCTACTTGATCTTTCTCTGCTTTAACCTAGGCAGGTTATTGTGAGTTCTGGCTAAGAACCATACATTAATCACCCAAAAGAATAGCGGCATTTATATTTTGGTACATAGTTGAATCTTGGAATGGCATGAACCTCATTGAGAAACCGAACGGCTCGACCTGATCTTTCATATATATTGCTAATCAAATGTTAGAGTTCAGCAGATTTTACCAGTGACTGCATACATTAATTACTGATAATCTAATTTTTATTTTTTTCATTGTTTTTCTAACAAAAACTTCTGTGATAGTACAGAAGATCAACCGAGGTAAGAGGTTGATACACTGAACTACATTTGATAAATGCAGCACTCACCCTGCTTAGACAGACCAACAATAATGTAAGAGAACATGCCATCTTTGTCATGCAAGAGATCAATCAGATGAAATAGAAGTAACGATAATAAAATGGGAGTGAATTTGATCAACACCAAGGCTTTTACAACAAAGTTCCCATTCAAAGAAAGAAATTCTAGTCAATGATACGTTGTTTCAGAAACCTTAGAACAAACTGTAGGCTGAATGTTTGCATCTGCATCAGATTCCATCCGTGTTCCCCTTCTCTTAGTTTACGTACTTGGTTGTTGCACTTGCATCAGATTCTTGCATCAAGCATTAAGCAATCTTAATGACTATAAAGGGGAAAAAAATTCCCATCCAAAGTAAAAAAAGAACGATTTATGGAATAACATGATTAGCTTGCTCTTGTAAATATTGGAATATTTCTTCTGAGAACTCGAGAGGAAAGAATAAAGGGCATTTCTTGGGGAAAACAAGTCTCCCAAAAACCATCATGAAAGCAAAGCTCTTTCGCTTCAGTGCATGAAATTAAGAGATTCCATGGCCTTTTCCAATTCCCTATATATACATCAAGTAATAGATCATATGAAGCACCATCAAATCATAAGCTCCTCTTTTTTATTTCTCCTCTTTTCTCAACCAATCAATTACTCCCTATATTGCACATTTCCAAATTTATTATCCTTTTATTTCAGTTTTATCCTCTCTCAACCATTCCTTAGTTCTGAATAATATGGCTGATGCTCTTGTTTCCGTAGTGTTGGAGCAGCTGAGCTTAATGCTTGCTCAGGAGGTGCAACAGGAAGTGAGGCTCGTTGTTGGTGTCGAGAACGAGGTTCGGAAGCTTACCAGCAATTTTCAGGCCATACAAGCTGTGCTTGCCGATGCAGAGGAAAGACAGTTGAAGGATGGCTCCATCAAACGTTGGATAGAGCAGCTCAAAGGCGTATCTTATGATATGGATGATGTTCTGGATGAGTGGCGCACGGCAATTGCAAAATTACAAATGAAGGTAAGTGAGCATTCCCGCAAGACTGCTAGGAAGGTATGCTCCATGATCTTCTCTTGCCTTTGTTTCAGAGAAGTTGGTTTGCGTTGTGATATTGCTCATAAGATAAGAGAACTGAATGAAAAAATAGATGGCATTGTGATTGAGAAAGATAGATTCCACTTCAAATCATCTGAAGTGGGAATTAAACAGCTTGAACATCAAAAAACCACTTCTGTTATAGATGCAACAGAAGTTAAAGGTAGAGAAAAGGATAAAGATAGGGTGATGAGTATGTTGTTGAGTGAGAGTAGTCATGGACCAGCCCTCCGTACAATCTCTCTAGTAGGGATGGGAGGGATAGGAAAGACAACCCTTGCTCAACTAGTTTATAATGATCATGAGGTGGCGACCCATTTTGAGAAGAGAATATGGGTTTGTGTATCAGATCCCTTTGATGAGACAAGGATTGCCAAGGCAATCCTTGAAGCTCTCAAGGGTTCTGCCACAGATTTAATCGAATTGCAGTCTTTACTAGAAAACATACAATCATTGGTTAGGGGAAAGAAATTCTTGCTTGTCCTAGATGATGTGTGGAATGAAGATTCCACAAAGTGGGAGCAACTGAGAAACACCCTCACGTGTGGTTGTTTGCATGGAAGTAGTATTTTGGTGACCACCCGTAATAGGAATGTTGCAAATTGAGGAATGTCGCGAGTAGTATGGGCTCCTCACCCACTGACATTTTAGAACTAGGACTTCTCTCTACGGAGGAATGTTGGTCACTATTCAGTCGGCTAGCATGTTTTGAAAAAGACAGTAGAGAGAAAGGAGATTTAGAAGATATTGGTAGAGAAATCGCAGCTAAGTGTAAAGGCTTGCCTCTTGCTGCAAAGAGTCTAGGAAGTCTTTTGCGCTTTAAAAGTAGAAAAGAAGAGTGGGAAAGTGTCTTGAACAGCCATGTCTGGGAGATTGAAGAAGCTGAAAGCAAAATTTTGGCTCCTTTATGGTTGAGCTACTATGACCTGCCCTCTGATATGAGACGGTGTTTCTCATATTGTGCAGTCTTTCCAAAAGACTTCAGATTTGAGAGGGATACTTTGATCAAACTGTGGATGGCACAAGGTTTCCTTCGGGAAACAC
>NW_011500113.1:12653-19476 GCF_000495115.2 Populus euphratica
CGCTCTTTCTTTCAAGATTTTGAGAAAGACGAGGGTGATGGCAGCATTAATGCATGTAAGATGCATGATATGGTGCATGATTTTGCACAAAGTTTGACAAAAAATGAATGTTTTATTGTAGATACCGATGGTGCGGCAGAGTCCAAGTTAGACTCTTTTTCTAGAGATGCCCGACACTCCACGGTAGTGTTTAGAAATTTCACTGACCCATTTCCTGCAGCCATCCATAGTTTCAAAAAGCTTCGCAGCCTGATTGTTTATGGTTTTCCTTCATCGATGAATGCAGCCTTACCTAACTTATTCGCTAATTTGAGTTGTCTAAGAACATTGAAGTTGTCAGATTGTGGAATAGAAAAGGTCCCATCCAACATAGGAAAGTTGATACACCTGGGGCATGTTGACTTGTCTTGGAATGAGATCAGGAAGTTACCTGTAGAGATGTGTGAATTGTATAATATGCTAACTTTAGATGTCTCGTATTGTAGGAAACTTGAAAGGCTGCCTGATAACATAGGAAGACTGGTCAAATTAAGACATCTCAGTGTTCATAACAGGCAGTTTGTGAAGATGAGAGGAGTTGAGGGGTTAAGTTCTCTTCGGGAATTAGACTTCCATGTAAGTGGTAGTGATAAAGAGTCTAATATTGGGGATTTGAGAAACTTGAACCATCTTGAAGGATTTCTTACGATAAGATGGTTGGGAGATGTGAAAGATTCAGATGAGGTTAAGAAAGCAGGACTTAAGAGTAAGAAACACCTCACTGTGTTAGGTTTATGGTTTAATTCTAGAACAGATAGGAAGATATTTCGGGATGATGAAGTCCTTGAAGCCTTAGAACCACCTCCAAACTTAGAATCTTTGGAGATACATTATTACCAAGGAATTATCCCAGTGCTTCCTAGTTGGATTAATAAACTAAGGGTTGTTGGACTCTGGAATTGGGAGAAGATTGAGAAACTGCCTGCTTTGGGGAAGTTGCCATCTCTTGAAGAATTATCCGTAGGTTGGATGGAACGCAACAATAGATAAATGGCTGCAGGTAACTTCTATGTACGTAATTAGGAACTAACTTCCTCTTTTATTTATGTAATTAGGAGCTGTATAATTAATTTTAATAAAAGAACAATAGCTTTGATGAAGTAAGTGTATCATCCATTAATTTCCTAGTTGAACTGTATAATCATCTTTCGTGTTGCCATGCAGGCGCCTCACTAACAACCTTTCCCGGTGCTCAAATTCATCGGAGAAGGAGGAGATGTGTATATATCCTTTAATTAATTAATTAATTATATTGTTTCTGACTTTGCTTCTTTTTATTATTTTACTTATTGTTTCTTATAATAGTTTGAATATTATCTGTACATTATAAAAAAACAAAGTTGTTACCTTAGCATATAAATTAATAATAGTAAATTAATAATAGTGTTTCCGTGATTGCCCCGTGGTTTTTCCCCTCATCTTGAGAGGGTTTTCCACGTAAAATTATCGTTTCCTTTCCCTTCTTCTATCTTTTCTCTCTTTATTTTTTATTTTATTTTTTTTCTTCCTGTTTTGCTGTTCCTTACAGTAAACATGACTTTCAACAGCATTTTCTTAAAAGATGTTGTTTGAATGTCTTATGATTATATTCCACGTTAATTGTTGTCAATTTCATATTTTCTTCATTTCATTTTGATTTTTTATTTTAAAAATTATAAAAAGATTTAAAAACAAGTAGATAGGATGGAGAATTTGATGAGGGAATTCGTTTGTGGTACAAAACATAGCATTAAATTAACTATAATCAACGATGATCTAAGAATTATTTAATTATTTTTATGTTATAAATACTATTTCTCTTTTGTAAACTAAGAATATTAAATTATAATTAATTTACAACAAGACAAAACCCCAGTTATATTGAATTTTTTTGGACGGATATGACTTTTTTTGGACGGGAAGGAAACCCATGGAACTTGGATATATATCGTGTTCCAAGAAAAATTAATTTTTAAGTTTTAATTAGAAAAAATTAAAGTTTAGGTTTAATTATATAAATATTAAAATTTAATCATTATTAGAGATTTAATTAAAAAATCAAAACTAATGATTAAATTAGAAAAAGCGTGTGAATATAAAAACTGAAATTGAGTGAATTAAATGCAAAATTAAAAAAATAAAAATTATATTAGTCAATTAAAGGTTAAAATATATAAATTTAGAACTAATGATCAAAATAAAAAAAAATAACTAACTTTAAAGCTGATATTTAAGCTTGAGAGAGATGAAATTCAATTAATTTTTAAAATTAAAATCTCAATTTAAAAACTTGATTTATTAAATAAAAATTAAAGATTAATTTTAAAGATAGAGATTTCTAAAAGCTAGTATTTTCTTTAAATATTAGAATGGCACTATTTCGATATGTTTTATATGACAAGATATTATTTTTATTATTATTAAAAAATAACAAAACTTGATGGTAAGACGCAGGGGATTGACTTTAAAGGCGGGGGAGGAGGGTTCCCCGCCCCTTTTGCAGAGCTTCAACTCCCCCTCTCTATCCCCTCCACGTCCCCACACCACAACACAACTCATGTCTCTCTCATGACCTGCCACAATGCCTAACAGAAGCAAAGAAATAGGTCTTGAACGATCGCCAGTACCAGTACCAGTACCAGTACCAGTTTTGCTTCCATAAACAACAATGACTCATTCCTCCTAATCAACATCGTCGTCAATGCCACCATGACCACCGCTAGTGTTAGTGACCTCCCTTTATTGAATTTTTATTAGTAGAGAAATGCTGCTTAGTTAGTTTTAGCACTTTCTATTTAATTCTTCTTCTTAATTTATCCTCTTAATTGGCACCTTTAGGAACTTTCTAATCGGCAAGGTCTAATACAAGAACAAACAATATATAATTGGCTGCAGGCAATTTCCATGTACAACTCTTTTATATGTTTATTTGTTTATTTTGGGTGTTCCTAGTAGTGTTGTTCTACAGTATAATTAATTTCAATAAAAGCAGCTTTGAAGAATTAAAATGAATAATAGCTTTGATGAATTAAGAGTGTATATGATCCATCAATTTCTGAGTTCAACTATATAATCATCTTTCTTGAATGCCATGCAGCCAAACAACATGCTTCTTACAATGCATGAATTACTGGTAATTTTGTCTTTCAAACAAAACCATCTGTTGATACACCGGAGTACATTTCATAAATGCAGCACTCACCGTGCATAGACCGACCAACGATAATGTAAGAGCATATGCCATCTTTGTCATGCAAGAGATCAACCAGAAGTAATGATAATAAAATGGGAGTGAATATACAATGGCATTGGAGTGAATTTGATAGCACCAAGGGTGGCTTTCTCTCAGGATTCCAAAGCATCCATACCCATTTGGCTTCCTCAGTTGGCTTTGGAGAAGGCGTGAGAGAGAGCTGGGCACAGGGTTATTCATGCAAAGAATAAAAGAATTGCTGGCTGCTAAACGGAAAACATCAAAGAAGAAAGAGAGAGAGAGATGAATCACTATAAACGGCTGCAACAGGAGTGATGAAGAGGATAAGGGTTTGCTATGGAAGTTTTGGCGCTGGTTGGGGGTTGGTTTTGGTGTCGACCTGGAGGTCATTAATCACTGCTTCTTGTTTATCAATTTGTTATTTTTTTTTTGCCTGAACTTGAGAGAATTTGTTTGGTTCTAAATGAAATAAGTAGAACTTGTAAATTGGTTAGCTTAGGGTAGGAAGAACAATCTGGGTTGAATCAGTATCATTTACTTTGTCGATCAGGTAGATTAGATAGTTAAAAAATTTGGTTTTTTCTGTAGGGTAGAAAGAGCAATCTGGACTGTATCATTTCAATGTATCTTACTTGAAAATTGGTAGGCGGTCAATTTTATTTGGTTTTTGTACCAGCTGCTTGCAAAAAGATAATAAGCTTCCAATATTGAGCTTAAAGAAGACTGTAGCAGATGAAGCAGGGGCAATCTTACAGGAAAAACTGAGGTAGTTGTCTCCTCCAACCTAGGATTTTCAGAATCTCAGCACTCTTTTTGTTAGGTTCTAAAATTTCTAGCTTCGTGTAAATGTACTGCTGTGTAAAACTGCATCAGAGGTGACGTTAGTGTTCACCAAAATTTCTTGTTTCTCAGTGAGGAGTGGATGAGTTTTCTAAATTCAAATTAATTAGACTATGCTGAAAATACTGAGAAGTTAGTGATGATGCTTGTCGTCAATCTTGTCAGTAGCGAGATCATTGAGGTATCCTCCCTGTTTAATCATTTGAAGGCATGTTGATCCGTTTAATGATCCTTTTGTTTCGGATTAAGTCTTATAACCAACAGCGAAGACAGGAATTTTTCCTGTGGGCTGTCAAGCAGATATATATAAATTATTTTTGAAGGTTAATTATTAATTTATATATATATATATATATATATAATTTTTTCAAGTTAATAATAAAGTTTTAATTCAAATTTAAAGTATATAAAATTAAAAAAATTAAAAATAAATTATATTATCAAAATTGCACTTTTCTATATTTTGTGGAATAAAATTCATTAATGATCTAATACGAATCAATATTTTCAGCAAACTCTCATTCAATGTAAATCATCATAAAATATGTTAAAAACTCATCTTTTATTTTATTACAAAACATAATTTTAACATGTTTTATTGCTGGAAATGCTCGCTTTATGGTGACAATGAAAATAAACAAAGTCAAAATAAGATGAATCAATTTGTCAATCAAATGATAGTAATGTGACTTATTTGTTTTAACTAATCCTCGATATAATTCAAAAATAGTAGATATATTCTAAAAATTCTTATGATGAATCACACCAATCTAATAATGTTCTATCTGAAATCTCAAATAATACATTTTCTATTCATTGAAATCTTCATGATAAAATTTCTTAGCAAGTTTGCAAATAGCATCAATTTTAAATGATTTAAAGTTAACCTTTAGTTCTAAAACAAAACTAAGTACAAGGAGTTTCATTGTCCCATTACTAAATCTAGAATTTAATTATTCATACTAAAAAATGTATTATTGAGTTAAATATATTATAATAATAATATTGGTAAACTGTCACGGTTTTTCATATTGATATAAATAACCTGTAATTTTTTTATACGAAACATTTATATGTGGTATGTCAATCTGATATTATGTGCAAACAAATTATATATATGCAAAGAGAAAATCAAATTCAGCATCTCTTAAATTCGAAGCAATGCTTTATTAGTTGGTAAAAAATAAAATATAATTAAATTAATTTTCAAGTTCACAAGTAGGAGTTCTTCATTTTTTTCCAAGAAGATAATATTTTCTTTTTATCTAATAAAAGATAGATTATTCATATCTAAACTTAATGAAAAATATTTAATTTTCTTAATTAGAATTTCACTAGTATTTTATTTAGGTTATTTGCTAATAATAATTTTATCTTCCCTATTTTATAAGAGAATTTATTGTAAAAGTTCATAAATTACCGTATAAAATAATTAAATTTTCATAAATGTATTAACCAGATTTAGTTAATGGATGTCATGAGAAAACTGGTTAGTCTTTTAAATTTTAACCAAACCAAGATTAATATATTTAATAACATCTTGCTTTTAATATCATAATATATATCGACTAAAATTTTTTAGTCTTGAAATCCAGAAAAAATTTATATTTTTTAAAATATTAAAGATAAAAGAAAGAATATAATTTTATTATTTTTTCATGAAGATATTCTTATCAATTTATTGGATAAAAGATAAATTATTTATATAAAAACTTAATAAAAAAATTCAATATTTCAACTAGATTTTCACTGAGTTATGCTTTTTGATTGTTTGCTAAGAATCATTTCACAATCCTAAATAATATTAAATGAGAATATTAATGTTGGGGTTTTTTTTTACAAAAATACATTTAGAAAAAATTAATTTAGACCCATTAGAGCACTAAAACAACTTTTTTTTAGAACTTAGCTGCATTTAATTACTGCATGTATATGTAAATTAAAATTTTGGATACTGATTTTTTTCTCTGCCTGCGCTACAGCCCATCTCAGCCATCTACACCCCTCCGCCTATGCTTATAACTATTGTCTTCACAGGTGGCTTTTCTATGAATTTATTATTATCAGAAATTCGACGTGTCTTTAACATCTTTTTTCTTCTCTCTGTTTTTTATGCTATATGTTAATAGCTATTGGATTACTTTTGTTTATTTTATAGCTATTGATTCTTTATGCAGCATGCATGTTGACTTTTGAGAGAATAAATTAATTTGCTAGAGAAAATTGAAGTTTAAGAGTGTGTATTTGAAATTATGGTTTAAGTTGTTTTTTAAAATATTTTTTATTTAAAAATATATTAAAATAATATATTTTTTAAATTATTTTTAATATTAACGCATTAAAATTATTTAAAAATATTAAAAAAATATCAATTTAAAAAAATAAAAAAACATTTTTTTAAAAAATATTTTTAAAACTTAAATGGCCTGAGTAGTAGAAATTTTATCTGCACTCGTTAAGTAATATGTAATTTTTTAATTTAAGCTATGTTTGTTTTCTAAAATTTATTTTCCACAAAACTACTTCCCAAACTTTCATGTGTTTATTTGTTATTATGAAAGTAGGTTAATGAAAAATATTTTATAGTGAAAGGAAAATTTAACTTGGTTTTCAGAAAAGTATTACATGTTGACTTTTGACAGCATAGATTAATTTGCCAGAGAAAATTAAAGTTTAAGAGTGTTTATTTAAAATTATAGTTGTAGTTGTTTTTTAAAATATTTTTTATTTAAAAATATATTAAAATAATAT
>NW_011500113.1:19527-20138 GCF_000495115.2 Populus euphratica
ATTATCTAAAAACACTAAAAAAATATTAATTTAAAAAAATAAAAAAATAAAAAAAAATTTTAAAACTTAAATGGCCTAAGTAGTAGAAATTTTATCTGCACTTGTTAAGTAATATGCAAGTTTTCAATTTAAGCTATGTTTGTTTTTTAGAATTTACTTTTCGGGAATCTACTTTCCAAACTTTCATGTGTTTATTTGTCATTATAAAAGTTGGTCAATGAAAAATATTTTCCAGTTAAAAAAAAATTTGGCTTGGTATCTAGGAAAGTGTTTTCCTAGAAAATTTGGGCGGAAAACACTTTCTGAAAGTTATGAAAAATTTAGAAATGTCATATTATTTGCTAATTATATCAAATTTGGTCCTCAAACTTTTTATTGCTATATATATTTTGTTTTGAATATTTATTTTTTAATTTCATCTTTTAAAAATTAATTTTTATATTAACTTGGATCCTCATTTTTATAATTGTTATTTGTTTTTCCCTTATCATTTTTTATTGAAATTTTTTATGTATCAAATTTGATCCTCATTCTTTTGATTGTTACTTATTTTATTTGAAATAATTTATGAAATGTTAATTATTATTATTTTAATTTCTTCATCTTTTATT
>NW_011500113.1:20294-190784 GCF_000495115.2 Populus euphratica
ATTTATTTTTTATTATTTTAATAAACTTAAAAAAAATAAAACATTAATAAGTTATTTTACAACTTATTGTTCATGACATAACCAAATACTGAAACATATTTTCTAATTTAATTTTTATTATACTAATAAATATTAAAAAATAATTTATTTATTTAAAATTTATTTTTTAAAAAATTATTTTTCAATAAACAAACAACTAACTGTTTTAGAAAATATTAGAAAAAGCCTCGACAGTCGACACGCGCTCTCTATTTTCTCCTTGTTTGATAGAGATAAACGGTTATTGTCGTTATCTATTAACAACGCGTGAGAAACGCCTCCTACTCACCGTCGACTCATGATGACATGGATTGGGGTTAATAATGTAAAAACACGCCATTTCCATCAATAAAATGAAATGAAGTGAACTAAGTAGATCTTTTAACTTAAAATAATTCAACTTAAACAAAATATTAAATTATTATAAAAATAAAATATTCTAATATAAATATATTCAATATAAAGCTAAGTCAATGTTATCAAGGCTAATGAGATCTAAAGTATCCATTGTTTTGCTCAAATTCCTATAAAATATAAATATGAAAAATAGCAACATGAATATAAATCATATATATTAGGTATAAATCTAATTTTAAAAGATTAATATCATTGTAAATGAAAATAGTAATAATAATTTTCAATATTACAGTACACCATTAAACAGTTTTATTAATGGAATAATTCCGTCGGTGTAAGACTCACAATTCATCAGTAACATTTTTTATGACGGTTTCACCTACAGAATACATCTGTCGGAATATTGATCGCCAGTAATTCCCATTTTTGTCAGTAAGAATGTCGGCAAAAAAAAACACCAATGGTCTTATAGATGAAGAAAGCGTGTCAAAAACAATTTCCAGCTAGAACTTTACCAACGGATGTATTCCGTTTGTATTTCCAAACGTAAATCACTAACGGCCAATCTGACAGTGATGGTGGCATGGGCCCTAAATATTTCAGAACTCTCTATAAAATACTGATGGACTAGCTGTCGGTGATTGTGGCATGGACCATAAATTTTTTTTAACTCTCTGTCTAATACCGACGGACTTATTCCGTATGTAAGGCTGTCGATACTTATTTAAAAATATTTTTTTAAAATAATTTAGAATAAATAAATTTTTTCAAATATTATATTGATTAATAGTAAAAAGAATAATATACTTTACGAATTTGTTTTTTCTTTCCTTCTTAGTTTCACTTGCAATTACATAAGGGTAAGATTTTTTTCTTCTTTTTTATGTTTTTTCACTATATTTGTTTTTTAATTGTTTTTGTTCTTAATAATTTTTTCTTTTGGTCCCTCCTTATTTTTACCATATGTTTTACACTTTGATCAATTCAAGTAGATGACCTAAAAAATAATTTTTATTTATTTATTGAACACCATTGGAATTCTTTTTTTATGAAATCATATCTTCTTCTTTTTTTTTCATTTGGAAAAAATTAAGTTGTTCTTTATTTTTCCAATCCATTGTGCCTATCCTTGAAAAAAAAACAATTTGGTTATTTGATACAAAAAGGAGTCATAAGCACATGATTCTATGATTAAATAAAGAATAATTTCATAGATAAAAAGTTATTAAATTTGATAGGATGCAGGATCATGGGATTGACAGGTTATTTCAAGTTCACTCAAGTTTTCTTTTTTTTTTCTTTTTGTTATTCAAATATTTTTATTTATGTTTATTCCTTCAGAATAAGGTTAATTGAGAATTGAGCATTGTAATTTTTTTTTAATTTATGATTCATAGGGTTATCACGATCTCATAACCTTCGTTATAAGTTTAGTTGGTCAAACTAGGTTGACTCGTGCTGATTCAATACATTGTTGTCTCAAATATTTGTTCATCTTAGTATTTAAAAAATATCATTCAATATGTGTTATATTTTGAATTCTTGATTAAAAATCAATATGTCATCATCTTAATATCTAGAAAAAATTATGTTGTCGTGAAATTTTCTTGGTCAAACCATGTGTTTTTGCTAATTTTCTTTGTTTCTTTAGACCTAACAAGTAGATGATCATACAAGGTTAATTCCTCCCTCATTGTTCCTGTCGCAGGGGCGACATTGTATGGCGACGGCGGAGGCTCTTGTCGTGCCTCCTGATGAGGGGTGTTGTGTGTTGGAAAGGTTTTTTGGTTTTAATCATAAAATTATGATTAATGTTTAGGAGTCGCCACCTAGTATTATAGTCACTAGGAACCTATGGTCTGCGAGAATATGGGTAAGGGACTGGTTGTGCAATGGGAAGACACATCACCCCCAGTGCACCCTGCTTAAGGTAAGCTGCATTAATGTTTGATTTTTTATTTTTTTAAGTCGGTTGCTATTTGTTGGTCTTTTTTAAGGTTCAAGGCAGATCTCTTTTCATGAGAAAGTCTCTACCTTATTGGGTTAAATCTTAACCGTTCTAAAATCTGAATTTTAGCATTGCATTTCTACACTTTGTATCTTTAATATCTGAGGGTGTATTTTATTGTGTAATTTTACACCTATAAATATTAAAGTCTACATCTGAATCCTAGAGAAAATTGAAAATTTTTTTTTTACATATTTTGGCCAAACCCTAATAGGTGATCATAAACTGGTTATGATATCCATTTTTGGGTTTTCAAAACATAAGAAATATGCAATTTTTTTTTATGAAAATATGCTTGGAAAACTTTTAGAATTTGATTGTATGCATGAAAATAATTTTTAAAAATGAAAATTGATTTAAAAGTTTTTTTGAGATTGTTTTTTATTTTTTTGAAATATTTTGGAGAAAATCAGATATTTTAATACCGAATTTGTATTTTATAGTGTAAATATACAATATGATATTATGCAAAATTAATAGAAAAATATTTAAGAAAATCAAAAAAATTTAAAGGATTTTTTTTTAATTTGTTTTGGAATTTTTTTAGTTTTTTTTAAATATAATGTTATAGTATACTATAATATATATAATATAATATTAAATATGTGGGCTGGGCCGAGCCCAGGAGCTTTTGGTTGAGTCGATATTGGCCCAACTTATCTTTTTAGCCAGACTGGACCTAAATGGTCCAACCCTGTTCTGCATGGTTGCTGGCTGACCTAGCAACCATGCTAATTACTGTTGCTGCATGCAGCAACTCAGTTAGCAGCACCAAGAAAGTGGTGCTACCTGACGCTGGAGTGCCTAAATGGAGGCTTGTGTGGTCGAGAACGGGAGCGGTTAACGTGAGGATGGTGGCTGAAGTTGTGGCAGAGACAGTGGTCGGTGGTAGAGCAGGATGAAAGAAGGAGAAGGAAATCTGCAGCGGGAGAGGGACAGGCGATTGCGATGGCTGTTTTGCCTCTGATGAGGATTTGGGTTTGCAGGGAGGCTATGCTGCAGTCTTTTTGGTGGAGGAGGAAGGCGTCTATGGGGTCTTTAGGGGCTGAAGAGATGGTGGAGAGAGAAGGAAGGGAGGAACGTTGGCTGGAAAAGAAAACAGAGGAATACGCTGATTTTTGGCGATTTTTGGACCCCTTTTTCTCCTCCTTCAGGTCATCAACGGAGCCTATATTTATAGGCAGTGGAAGAGGGTAATCTTGTCTACACTAGGGTAAAATTTCAGTCATTGATTCAGTTGGGAAGGAGCCCAACCATTGGCTCCAATTAGGCATCCTGAGTTGTCAATTCTGCAGAAAAAGCTGCCTAAGTGGGTATGTTTAGGCTGTCGCCGAAGCCGTGTGGTCGTCATTTAGACTGAACTATTTACATGGGGATGTAGAGTGAATGTAGAGGATCATTTTCGTGTAAATTTGGTTAAATTTGGTGGATGTTTAGTGCATTAAAGGCATCTGCAAAGTAGGCTATCGAACCAGCTTTAACCGGGTAAAAGAAGAAGACAATGAAGAGTGACCAGATGACCCGTTGTCTGGTCCTCTCTCTGTTTTTTTTTTTAAATGTAAAATGGAGCTGTTTTGGACTGAAATAAGGATTTTTATTAAATTTCAATTGAGTCCTCTTTCTTTCAATTGCTTTCAATTGAACCCCTAATTGACCCTGAACTTTTGATTTAATGCAATGAAGCCCCTTCTGAACAATTGGAACCCCGAAGTTACGCGCCTTTTACAATATGGTCCTTGGTCTTGGAATTTGTCAATTTAACCCTTAATTGACCATTAAACTTTCAATTTCTTCAATTTCACCCCCGATTTTCTCTATTAAGCCCCTAAAGTGTGGTGCCTCTTGCAGATTGGTTTCTAGATTCGAATTTTATCAATTTAACCCCTAATTGACCCCAAAACTTGAATTTTCTTGCAATTTTACCCCTAGTTTCAATTAATTAACTTGGTAAAAATTAAATTTGGTCTCTTAAAATTTCAATATTCTCAATTAAGCCCAAATTAGGCTCCCAAACTTATTTTTTCACCAATTAAGCCTCAAATAAAATTAATTTGACCCATTTTAAAGTATAATTAAGTCCTTACACTTAATTAAATCCTTCAATTGGATCTAAATTAATTCTTAAGCATAATTAAAATTTAATTTGGCCCATGATTAAATCAAATTGGCCTATTAAAAATTTAATTATATCCATGGACTTGCAAATTCATCCAATAATCATTTAATTTGACCTTAAATTTTTATTTTTTTTATTTTTGGGCACAATGAGGTACAATTAGGCTTTGAACTTCCTCTAATTTGCAGCTTAATTCCAGTCTACTTTCTTCACGTTGTTAGCCATTGTTTTGAAAAAGAAATTGATTTTTTAGGGGAATAACCCAGAATTGGGTTATGACAGTTCCATTTTAAACTCCGACTAGATATGAAATCGAGCAAGAGGATTTCAAAGGTAACTAACAGATTCCAGTTTGATTATACTTGTGGGGGGTGCTTTTTGACAATGTGTTTGTATTGTGTTATTATTGTGTTTTTAAACACACTTGCTTTTAATTAAAAATTAATTTAGAGATAAATTTTAAAAATTTTTAAGAGCATGCCCTGTTTAATATTGCGGTTCAATCGTGTTTTCGAAAATTTTAGATTTTTTTAGCTTCAAAATAATTTTTTTGTATTTTTAGATTGTTTTAATATGTTTATATCAAAACTAAATTTAAAAAAAATAAAAAAAATTTATGAGTTGACTCAAGGTTGTTAAAATCACGAGTTGACCGATTTTACAAGTTTGACTGAGTTTGACCGATTTCAAGTTTTAACCTAATTTGACATATTATATACATATTGACTCGTAAAATTATAAGATTTTAAGAATTAACTTGTGGTTTTAACAACCTTGAGTTGATCTATGATTTTTCAAGTACTTTATTAATCAAATAATTAATTAAGTGGTTGAACTATGATTTTTCAAGTTGTTCAGCTTTATCAATACATAAACGTAGGAGGAGGGTCACATGCGTTGTTGGCCCATGCTTCGATTTTACAAGTTTGATTGATTTTGATGAATTTCGAGTTTTAACCCGCAAAAGTTAAAAAATTTACTGCCTCCATGTTCGAGTCCCTTGACACTCCACCACATAGTCTCCACTCCCCAGTCTCCCTTTTCCCCGTTGCTCAAATCTCAAATTTTCAATCTTAGCAGACTAATGCCAGCATTAGAGGATCTTGGGTATGGGAAAAGCCTTATACTGTATTTTAGACCGGGAAGGCATGATCAGATAATCAAAACCATGGGAAGACAGAGGGAGATGGTGAGGAATCAAGGAGTAAAATAAGAGATAGAAATACTTATATAGAGAGAAATACTGTGTTTTAGACTAACCATTTGTTAACTACAAATTGAGACGACAAACACTGAGAAAGAACTTGAAATACATGCCTTGCTTGGTGTGATATTTGGACATTATTTCTAGAACTTGTTACTAACATAAAAGGTGGAAGGTGAGGTGACATGAGATTAAATTGATGTCATTTTGTATATTTTTGTTCTTGTTGTCACAGGTTCACTGTATTGGTCTCGGTTAAATTTTTTTTTAAAGTTGGTGATATATCTTAGTATATTGTTTCATCTTACTGGTTACCTACAATGTGCTTCAAAACTTGTCATATAGAAAATGTTCTGAAACTTTATCAATAAAATATAGTTGTTCAATTTTAATTTTTTTTCTTTTTATATTTTTAAGTTATTTAAACTATATATGAATTTTTATTTGAATTATGTATTTTAAGGTATTTGGATATTTGTATTGTTTATTTTATTTTTATTTTAATTATGTTATATTATTATTTACTACTTGATTGAAATTATCAATATATAATTAATTAAAATATTTTTCTTATAATTTTATGATTTTACAATTTGAATTTACAATTTAAGTTTATATTATATATTTCTTGTCGCATCATAAAAACATTTTAGACAACCCGCATCAACTACTTTTAACGTTGAAAGTCAACCTTTTTAAGCCAACCATCTCTTCCTACATCTTCCAGCTGCTGTGATTTATTTTCTTCACTTGTGAGTTAAATTATATTAAAATAATATTTTTTTATTTTTTAAATTTATTTTTCACTCTAAAACAATCTAAAATTATGTAAAAAAATTAATTTAAAAAAATTATTTTCTTACAAAAATATTTTCCAATTACAAAAACAACAAACAGTAACTTAATCAAACTCAAACGGTTTTCTATTCTTACGAGGATTCCATGCTATTCCTCTCTTTTATTTTTTATGAGCCTCACAAGAGTTCCCAATCTCAATCTTGATCAGGTTCATAAGCTTCTCTCTGTTATAAAAACAATCTTAATCTGTTCTCCAATGTATGAATGGATCTTCATTTAGATCTTTTTATTAGTTTAAATTAACAAGACTATTAGCAATCACTCGAAGTTCACTTAATTTTCTTCTTCATAAAAAGCATGAATTGAACAACTCCTTTCGTGCCTGTTTGTGTAAGCTTTTCATGAAAAGCTAAAACAAAACAGCCCTAATATAGTCTCAGGTGATGTAAAAAGATGATATTTTTTAAAATTAGCATTGTTGTTTAAAAATTATAGGAGAATAATATCATTTAAGAAAATTTAGGTGAAATAACATGTTTTTATCTTGTATTTTCATTATTTTTAAACGTTACAATAATTGTGGTGCTTTAGCATAACAACACCTAGTAAATATTATGCTTTTGAAAGATAATAAGGTGAAATTCTAATCAAAACAAACCGTTGGATTTTTAAATATTAAAAATCTCATTGATATTTAAAAATCTCATTGACACCTCTCAATTATAGTAATTTTAAGATTTTTATTATTTTTTTTAAAAACCGATAAACTAGCTAAACAAGATAATTAGAATTTTACCTTGTCACGCATAGGAATAGCAAACACTTTTAAAACGTGATAAGATAAAAGTGTGTTATTCTCTTAAAACTTTTTGCTTCTATTTTAATTAGTCAATTATTTTAATTATATGTGCTAATTTCTCAATTTACAAGGTTTTAAAGAATTTGAAGGTTTCGTATGGGAAAAGAAAAGGCACTTGAGTTTTGTTTAACTACAAAAGTATGGTTAGAGTTCTGGTTGAGGTTATGTTTTAAAATATTTTTTATTTAAAAATATATAAAAATAATATTTTTTTTTATTTTTTAAAAATTATTTTTAATATTTGTGTATTAAAATAATCTAAAAACATTAAAAAAATATTAATTTGAAGCAAATAAAAAATAAAAAAAAATCTAAATTTTTTCAATTCTTTTTTAAAACACAATAACAAACAGGATGCTATTGGGAAAAAGTGATTAAGGCTTTTGATTGAGAATCTATTGATTCATGCATAATGTAATCAAGATATAAAATAAGTCAGGGATCTAATTGAAATTTCTCAAATAGATTAGGGTTTTTTTTAATTTTTCAAGGTTTGCCCTTTATTTTTTCTTTTTAACACTATATTTATATCTTGTTTTGTTTTAAAGTGATTTTTTAAAAAATTTTTTTTTTATATTTTTTATTATTAGAAAAAAATATTAATAAAAAACGCTATATAGTTGAAGGGAAATTTGATTTAGTTTTTAGAAAAATATTTTTCTTTAGTTTTAAGAGAAAAATATTTTGTAAAAGTTGTGAAAATCTAAAAATATCTTATTATTTATTAATTATATCAAATTTAGTCCTTACTATATATTTTGTTTTCAATCTTTTTTTCTTTTAATTTAATTTCTTAGAATTAAATTTAATTGGTTTTTTTATACCAACTTTGATTTTTACTTTTTATTTTTACTTGTTTTTTTCTTATTATTTTTTAATTAAATTTTTTATTTATCAAATTTAATTTATATTTTATTTAAAATAACTTATAAGATTTGATTTTTATCCTTTTAATAAACTTAAAAAAATATTAATAAATTATTTTTTAACTTATTTTCTATGATATAGTAAAATATTAAAAAATATTTTTCAACTTATTTTTTATAATATTACTAAATATAAAATAATAATTTATTTTTAAAAAATCTACTTTCTACAAAAATTATTAAAAAAAAAGACTTTTTCAGCAAACAAAATATCTGAATCATTTAAAAAAACCTAACGTCAACAAATACGTTGTCAGAAGTTGGAATCAAAATTTCAACAACACGGGTTTGTCTCATCCAGATTCCTTTAATTTGAAAACGACATCTACTGACGGTCGTTTCAAAGAATTTTCGCGCAATTCCTCCTTTACTTGCCTCTCTCTCTCTCTCTCTCTCTCCCCGACTGTCTTGCTCTCTGTCCAAACTTCTCTTCCTGTAACTTCAGGGAGGTTCTCTCTCTTTTCTAAATTCTCAAATTTTGAACCTAGATTTTGTGTTTTTAATCACAATTATCTTGCTGATACTTAAAGACTACTGTTGTAATCAGGTATCTTTTGATTTTTTTTTGTTCAATTTGATTGTAATTTGCCTTTAATTTTACAATTTCTCGCAATTAGAGTGTAAAATTACAATTTCATATAAACAATTTGATTTTTTAGTAATATTTCGAACAATTATTAATTAGTTTGTGAAGAAATAAGGCTATGCCTATGTGGTATTGTTAGGCTGGAAGATTTTTATATTTTATTGTAATCATGCATTCTCAAACAATAAAAAATAAAAAAGAATATTAGGATTTGATTCTGTGATGTTTTTTCAGGTACGCTGCAGGGAGTTGGTTGGACTAAGTAGTGAAAGAGGCGGGGACTGAAATTTTAGCTGCTATTATATATATATATATATATATATATATATATATTTGTGTGTTAGAGATGGGGTGGGGAACATTTACAGGAGACGTGCGAAAGTATTTACGTTGGCCATGATAATTTACATCGATTATAAGGTACGGATCAACCGTATTGAAAATCTGATTACGAGTTATTTATTTTGAGTGATATTTATTGCTTATGCTGATTGTGGTGGTTGTCTTTTTTTATACTGAAGGCTTTACAGAAAAGAGAGAAATTCATGAAGAAACTGAAAAGTGATGCATTGTGGAAGAAGACCCATGAGCGGAATGCTAAGCGTGTTTTTAATTTGATGGTAGAGTTGGAAGGTTTGTGGGTGAAAGTTGGACAGTATTTGTCCTCACGTGCTGATGTGCTTCCTTCTGCTTTCATTTCAGTTCTCAAGCAGTTGCAGGACTCTCTCCCTCCTCGTCCGTTTGAAGAGGTTTTGTTTGTCTTTTTCTAATAGATTTGGAAGTCGTCATGTGATTCAATGTGACTTTGTTGACTTGATGTTTCTGATTGGTTTTTATCTCATAATGCTAGCTTTTATTTTCAAGCCATGTTTCTCATTGGCTGGTTATGTTAAAATTTTTGTTTGCACAGTTTTGTCACACTATAGAGAAAGAACTAGGGAAATCCAGGAAGGAGCTTTTCTTGGATTTTGACGAAAATCCTCTGGCGACAGCATCAGTAAGATCCTTAGACTATATGTTTGTGCTAGGAAGTTAGTGCGGATGCTCATTTAGGATTGAAATTTTGATTTTCTTGTTCTCACAAGGTGTGTACATTTTGGAATAATCTTGTTGTTCTCATGTTATATTCTATGCAGATTGCACAAGTCCATCGTGCGACATTAATTGATGGGCAGAAGGCGGTTGTTAAAGTTCAACATGAAGACATCAAAAACTCATGTGGGAGGTGGAAATTCTTTGGAGTTTGGCTTTTGAGATGCTGCATCGGAAAGCAAATTTTTCAGTCCTTATGGTTATTTTGCATGCCTCTTTTTTTTGCAGGATTTAAAGGATGCAGAATCCATTGTTGACTGGATAGCGTGGGCAGAACCGCAGTATAACTTCAGCCCTATGATCGATGAATGGTGCAAAGAAGCTCCAAAAGAACTCGACTTCAATCACGAAGCAGGTAAACTTTGTCTTTGGCAATATTTCTGTTGATGAAATTCTCTCTATGACATCACAAAATTGCTATTTTATATTCTTTTACAACCAATAGATAATAAATGTGAGTTCTGGATGGGTCTGGATGAGGGTATTGAGATTCATATCAGGAGCTTGAAATAATGATAATGCAATCCAATCATTGGGACAGTTAAATCTGATCATGTTTAGAATCCATACCAAGTGCAGCATCTTAATTTTTTATTGAATCAATGAAGTGAATGGGATGATAGCTGTGTGGTGTCAGCAGTGAGGACAATTGATGGTGGCGGAGGCAAGGTTGGCAGTTGTGGTGATCATATTTGGATTTTAGTGGTTGTATATGTAGTCTTTGAATGTGGAGGCAACAGCTTGGCTTGATGGATATGGTGCAATGAGGGTGGCCGCAGCAGCAATGATGGTGGCAATGTGAGGGTAACTTTAATGACAGTGGTCAAGGCAGTGTGGTACTCTTTTGGTAGCAGTGCAATGGCAGTGGCATGGTTGTAGTGGCGATTTGATGGCAACTCATGTGAAGACTTTGGCATGGTGCTGTTAGTGCTAATGGAAGCATTAGCATTGACGCTATGTTGCAGTGGTGAGCTCGGATGTTGTAGAGATGAAAGTGATGGTTGGCAACTGTGTATTCAGCCATTTTCTAGCATGTTCATGAAAGTGAAACTCCAACTCACTATACTGAATTCATTGTAGGACATTACCAATCTAGTTATTAACACTGTGCAGAGACAATGCAAGGAATTTTAAATTCTTTAATCTCTTCCTCCATTTATATTCTCTTACTGTTTTTCTTATCAAGTACGTCATTGTGTTTCTCCACTGTTCAGTGTACCTTTCTCTCTTACTGATGCTGGTCTATTGTATTTGTAGAGAATACCAGAACCGTGTCTGAAAATCTTGGCTGCACAAGCAAATATGATAGCAACAAGCCCATCAATCAAGTGGATGTTTTGATTCCAGAGGTTATTCAGGTATCATTTTGCTCTCATCTTTTTGACATAACAAAGTTGCTTGCTCGAGTGCAGGTGCAATAGGATGAAATCCTAAAAATATATCTTGTTGTAGGAATTTTATTAACATTTCTCACTGTCTGGAACAAATATTAAAGGGCTCATTGCAGGCATCTTCATTGACATTTCTGAGCCCTGACAGTTAACTACCATTCTTACAAAAAGAATCATGTGGGAGAAAAATGAACATTTTTATGTCGTTCTGAAGCCTGGTCAGAGTGGAGAGGAGGAAAATGAATTATTTAGTTATGACACCATCGTGAATGTCTATACCATATACCCAAGTAAAACACATGCATGTTGATGACACCATCGTTGATGTTTATGTAACACCTGCGATGTGCTTTCAGGGAGCGATTTCAATGAATGAAATTTGATTACGGGTCCGAAATCGAAAATCAAAACATATGTTCTTTCTCCCATTTCTCTTATGCACGTTGCTCTACCCTTTCTTCTATCCTATTCTCCCTAGTTGCGCCCTAAATCAGAGCCAGTTTACTCTGTTGAATGCTTTTATATTGGTTGTGGTGCAGGTAATTTTCTGGTGAGCAAAGAACCTCCACAGCGTCCATTTTTGCTTGACTTTGGGCTGACAAAGAAAATATCAAGCTCTATGAAACAATCACTAGCTAAAATGTTTCTTGCTACCGCTGAGGTTTGTGAAAGTCTTCCTGTCGGTGTACTGTCAATAATGCATCATAATCATAGAGCATCTGTGTAACAGATCTGATGATTAATTGTGTTGAGCAATACAATAATTTTTTTCTTGCATGGGAGTGTTTTCTGTGTCCTAGTTTAGCATGCTGTTTACCCTTTCTCTCTGTCTCTGCCATTACAGCATATGCTTAACCCATTGTTGCTGCTCCATGTTTTGCTGAGATTTACTCAAAAGTGCACATTGGTCATTAAAATCAAATTACTGGTCAAGAATAGCTGAGCATGCTCCATTATTTTCATATTCTTTCACCACTGTTATGCATAAGATATGCCAATTCAACAGAGCACAATATTTTTGGTTTGTCATCACTCCTATCTGTTTATATTGTTTTCTATTTTTGTTTAATTTTTCATTATAAAGTAAATACTATGCTTTCTCTTGCATGGGGACCATGTTGCTCTTTTGTCTTTCTTTTCTGAAATGGGACTTAAGCTGCGCCTGGACTTTCCTGAGCAGGCTATGGATTTTATCAGTGTCTTCTTCCGCACGTCAACATCTGCAAGTGAAGCTGCTGTAAGTATGCACTGCCTGCTTTTAGAGTTCTATTTTGATACCAGGGATTCCAATCTTTTACTGTGTTTCTGTAAAGGAATATGCCAAATCTTTGGGAGAGCAAAGAGCAAGAAACATGAAGGTGCTACAGGACAGGATGAATCTCAGAGCAAGTTAAATGATTTAATCCGGCAAGTCCTTCTACCACATCGTTCTACTTCTATCAATATTTTTCTTGATCTGTTTGTTGGCAATTTCATCAATATTTATTAACAATTGTTGGTTCAGATTGAAGCATTCCCTGGGGATATGGTAATATTTTCACGGGTTATTGGTCTTCTGAGAGGTCAGTAATAAACTCTTTACACTGGTAGCAGTTAATGAGAAAACTTTTGCATTTCTTTACTTTTCCTTTGATGTGGGTTTAGGACTTTCTACCACGTTGGATGCTCACATAGTATATCATGATATCATGAGACCATTTGCCGAATCTGTTCTGCAAGAGTAAAGTCTATCTAGAGCAATGTGCCAATTTGTATAATGTCTTCGTTTATTGTTCATCTCTTTTTGAACTTGAAATTCAATTGCCAGGAAGATTGCTAAGGGGCCATCAGAAAATGCTCAGTGGATCAATGACACACCAGTTCATTCTGATGTGGAGGCAAAGCTGAGGCAGATTTTAGTTGAGTTAGGGAATGATGACAAAATACTTGGAATCGAGGTCTGCATGGTTGCATTTTTTTCTGACAAAGTAGCATAAATGAGAATCTGAAGAATAACTTGTTAACAACTGTAAAACTAATCCCTTATTTATTTTATACTGGTTTTTATGCTTTTGACATGGAAAACATAACTGCCTTGTTTTCTTTTTATGGATTTGGGCACTCGGGTATGGGTGGATCCACAGGTTTTTGTGATATTAAAAGCAGGTTCGCAATTGCAGTTACCTTGAACAAAGTGTCACTCGGGACTGCAACTAGAAGAAATGTTCCGCTCCCAGACGAGTTCTCTGTTCTTAGTGAAATCGCACCCGAGGAAGAGTTAAGCATAGCGAGACCTCTGATTAACTGAAGACAAGGACTCTTATCATTGTCAACATGTACTGTGCTATCCACTTTATACTCAGCCCAAAAATACAGAAATTATTTATACTGAATACAATCGTGTTGACAGGAAATTGTAAGACATCTACAGCCATCATTTATAAGGTTATAGGAGCAGGTTTATAAACCTCCAAGCTGCTTTAGCTTCTTTGCACACTATGATACATTTGCTTTATGCGTTTTTAGTCTTTCATTCATGCTGGGGTGGATAGATGGGGTGTTGCTGCTGCCGATACAAGGAAAACAATGGTGGAGGCTAGAGTTAGGAAGGTTCCTGCCTGCAGTTTGATTGATTGCATATGAAACAGGAGTTTATTCACTTGAATTTTGCTCTTGAGAGATAACAGTGACAGCATATTGAAATCACAAGGCAAAGCTCAAAGCTTAACCTTCTGTTTCTCCTTCTATGAGTGGGTTCTGGACTTCATGTTGATACTTCTGTCACAAAATGCAGTTCGTGGTGCCGAATTTCACCATAGCATGTATTTTAGTGTGTACCATAATAGGTGTTTGTATCTTGCACATAGCCTTCTCGTTTCATTGTGTCGGTCATGGCTGAGTATTATTTTTGTAATGCACATGGTGTTAAAAACTAGTGACAGCAGCTGAAGAAATCTCGTTTCCATTTGTGTTGCTAGTGATGATGCTCCACAGTCTGTCTTCTCCTCTGCCAAGCTTATTCAGAAGCTCTCATTAAATCTGTAAACTTTGTATTCAAAGATACAAAGAGGCTTTCTTATAATTTTTAAAAGGTTCCATTCCCTTTATGAGTAACTAACTAACAAAAATCTAACTTTTTTTTTTATATTCTTATTTTATTTTATGTTGATTCCATGCTAGTAATTTATCTGTATTTTTTTTCCCATAGCAAATATTTTTATTTGTACTTTATGCCACCAAGCAAGACGCCTTCATAATTGGTGGTGCACAGGTTAAGTTGTCATGCTATTATTATCAATCTTGTTTCATGCAATACTAACGCGTGTAAGAATTATTTTATCTCTCTCCTCTTCTTTTTCTAATTTGAGTTTTGTTGTGCGCCTCCGTTGCATTGAAAATTCTATGTTGACGGCTAGTATCTCAATTTTTAGATTTTTTTAATCAAGAATACATATCAAGTGAAAAATCAAAGTAGTAAAGATACTGATGGACTGTTGCAAAAGAAATGTTAACATAAATTCTAAGAATTATTGATGTGACCATCTTGACTTTCAATATGTAACCGATAACCTTTATTGATTAATGTTATTATTGTTAAAAGTAATAATTATTGTGTTCATAGCTTTGAATGAAAAAGAAGTGTTGCATTTAAAATTCTTATAACCAAGTTATATGAATGGTGAACACAAAATCCTGCCCACAGTAATCACTTATGGAGGCATTTAAAAAAAAATTAAAAAATGCCTCCATAAGTGATTACTGTGGACAGGATTTTGTGTTCACCATCGAGAATATTTCGATTTTCCAGAGGATTAACGTTTTTGGAGGGGAAAAAAAATATGCAAACCCAGTTGGGGCAATGTTAATGCGTGCAAGATTCTTGTTCTGGACAAGCATGTGTATTCTCTTAACTTTAATGATGAATATATTATTAATCATTGGAGTAATTAACAAATGTCACATTCAAGCATCGAACGAGGATGGAGAGTTATATCCAAAAATCCTGTGGTAAAACTAATCCTTGTAATCCTGTAAACCCCATTTTTTTAATTTATAATATAATTTGGTACTGTGACATATACTTTTAAAAATATTTTTTTATTTAAAAATATATTAAAATATTTTTTTATACACATATGTTTTAAATCATAGAAAATACTAAGAATATATTAATTTAATATTTATATAAATTAAATATAATTATAAAAACCACTATGATATGGACAACGACTCTATCATCCTCTTTTTCGTACTAATTTTCATCTCCTATTTGCTACAATATTGGCCCTCCTACGTGACCTTACTTTCTTTCCACATCCTTTCCTTTATTTCTGTCTTTCCTTCTCTCTTTTTTTTAACCTCTCTCTCTCCCACTTTCTATCCTTTCCTAGGGGGTAGATAGAGTTGAACACGTGGCGACCATCTATTAGCTTTTGAGATTACCCTTATCTCCGTGTCACAAAGGGTGAACATGTGGCGATAATCTATTGGTTCCTTGGATTACCCGGTCATTTGTCATAAAAATGGTTCTTTTAGCTTTTCTTCAATACTGGCGACTGGCCCCTACTTTCTTCCTTCTTTCTCCTTTGATCATGCCATGATTTTAGGGGTTTTCTTTATTAGGGGTTCTCTTTATTCTTTTTCTTTCTTCTTTTTATTCCTTTTCTTTCTCCTTTGATCATGCTATGATTTTAAGATTTTTATTTTAAATGTTTGAATAAGTACATGTTTTTTAAAATATTTTTTTAAAAAACAATGCTTTAAAAAATTTGTGTTTTACAAGTACTTTCGAAAAAAAATAATTTTTTTACTTCAAACAATATTTTAAAAAAATAAACATAAAATATTAAATAATCCTTTGATCTTGACTTTTTGAGCAATAATTTAAAGATTGAAGTTTTGTTTTGGTGAAAACATTTGAAGAAAAGTGAAACGTGAAGAATGATTGGAAGCTAATAGGGGCAAGAGAGTGAGGAATTGGCTCCAAATAAGGCCAAAGGATGGCCATTGAAATTAAGATTCCATGGCCTTTTAGGTCATTCTGACGCGGAGGCAAAGCCGAGGCAGATTTTAGTTGAGTTAGGGAATGATGACAAAATACTTGGAATCGAGGTCTGCATGGTTCCATTTTTTTCTGACAAAGTAGCATAAATGAGAATCTTAAGAATAACTTGTTAACAACTGTAAAACTAATCCCTTATTTATTTTATCTTGGCGGCTTTCTCAAATTATCGATGGATACCACTTAAATTTGCCTGAATTAGACGATCCAATAACCCCTTAACAGTATTGCAATGACAATTGCTACAATACTAGCCCCCTACGTCACCTTACTACTTTCTTTCCACGTCCTTTCCTTTAAAAAAAATTAAAAATAATTGAAGAAAGACTACATAAGGTCAAAAAAAGGACAACCTTTCTCTCTCCCACTTTTTATCCTGTCCTAGGGATAGATAGAGTTGAACACATGGCAACTATCTATTAGCTTTTGAGATTACTCTTATCTCCATGTCACAATAAAATCTAAGGGTGAACATGTGGCGATAATCTATTGGTTACTTGGATTACCCGGTCCTTTGTCATAAACATGATTCTTTTAGCTTTTCTTCAATGCTGGCGACTGGCCCCTACTTTCTTCCTTCTTTGTCCTATCCTTTTCTTTCTCCTTTGATCATGCCGTGATTTTAGGGGTTTTCTTTATTCTTTTTCTTTCTTTTTTTATCATGCTATGATTTTAAGATTTTTATTTTAAATGTTTGAATAAGCACATGTTTTTTAAAATATTTTTTTATTTAAAAATATATTAAAATAATATTTTTTTATTATTTAAAAATATATTAAAATAATATTTTTTTATTTTTTAAAAAATATTTTTAATATCAATATAAAAATAAAAAATTAATTTAGAATACAAAAAATAATTTTTTAAAAAACAACGCTTTAAAAAATTTGTGTTTTAAAAGCACTTTTTAAAAACAAGTAATTTTTTTTGCTTCAAACAATATTTAAGAAAAATAAACATAAAATATTTGAAATTCGTACTTTCCATAAAATCTTAAATAATCCCTTGGATCTCGACTTTATGAGCAACAATTTAAAGGTTGAAGCTTTGTTTTGGTGAAAACATTTGAAGAAAAGTGAAACGCGAAGAATGGTTGGAATCTAATACGGGCAAGAGAGAGAGAGGAATTGGCTCCAAATGAGGCCAAAGGATGGCCATTGAAATTAAGATTCCATGGCCTTTTCCAATGCACTATATATACATCAAGTAATAGATCATATGAAGCACCATCAAATCATAATCTCCCTTTTTTTTATTTCTCCTCTTTTCTCAACCAAACAATTTCTCCCTATATTGCACATTTCCAAATTTATAATCCTTTTATTTCAATTTTATCCTCTCTCAACCATTCCTTAGTTCTGAATAATATGGCCGAAGCTCTTGTTTCCGTAGTCTTGGAGCAGCTGAGGTCAATCATTATTCAGGAGGTGGGACAAGAAGTGAGGCTCGTTGTTGGTGTCAAGAACGAGGTTGAAAGGCTCACCAGCAGTTTCCGAGCCATCCAAGCTGTGCTTGCCAATGCAGAGGAAAGACAATTGGAGGACGGGTATGTCAAACTTTGGTTAGATCAACTCAAAGAAGTATCTTACGACATGGATGATGTTTTGGATGAGTGGGGCACTGCAATTGCAAAATCGCAAAGCAAGGTACATGAACATCCCAGCAAGAATAAAAAGAAGGTATGCTCTTTCATGATCTTCTCTTGCTTTCGTGTTAGAGAAGTTGGTTTGCGTCGTCGTATTGCTTATAAGATAAAAGAACTGAATGAAAGAATAGATGTCATTGTGATTGTGAAAAATATGTTCGACTTCAAATCATTGGAAGCGGGAATTAAACAGCATGAACATCATGAAACCGCTTCTGTTATAGATGTAAAAGACGTTAAGGGTAGAGAAAATGATAAAGACAGGGTCATGAAAATGTTGTTCAGTACTGAGAGTAGTCAAGGACCAGCCCTCCGTACAATCTCTCTAGTAGGGATGGGAGGGATAGGAAAGACAACCCTTGCTAAGCTAGTTTATAATGATGATGATGTGAAGACCCATTTTAAGAAGAGAATATGGGTTTCTGTATCAGATCCTTTTGATGAGATAACGATTGCCAAGGCAATCCTCGAAAATCTCAAGGAGTCTACCCAAAATCTAATCAAATTGCAGACTTTACTAGAAAAAATACAATCATTGATTAGGGGAAAGAAATTCGTGCTTGTCCTAGATGATGTGTGGAATGAAAATTCCAGAAAGTGGGAGCAACTGAAAGACTCCCTCAAGTGTGGTTTGCCTGGAAGTAGGATTTTGGTGACCACACGTAATAGGAATGTTGCAAACTGCATGGGATCCTTAAGCACTGACATTTTAGAACTAGAACTTCTCTCTACAGATGAATGCTGGTCACTGTTCAGTCAGCTTGCATTTTTTGATAAAAACAGTAGAGAGAGAGGAAATTTAGAAGATATTGGTAGACAAATCGCAGCCAAGTGTAAAGGCTTGCCTCTCGCTGCAAAGAGTCTAGGAAGTCTTTTGCGCTTTAAAAGAAGCAGAGCAGAGTGGGAAAGTGTCTTGAACAGCCATGTGTGGGAGATAAAAGAAGCTGAAAGCAATCTTTTGGCTCCTTTACAGTTGAGCTACCATGACCTGCCCTCTGATATGAGACGGTGTTTCTCATATTGTGCAGTCTTTCCAAAAGACTTCACATTTGAGAGGGATGCTTTGATCAAACAGTGGATGGCACAGGGTTTCCTTCGGGAAACACACAATAAAGAGATGGAAGTAATGGGTCTTGAGTGCTTCGAAGCCTTAGCTGCTCGCTCTTTCTTTCAAGATTTTGTGAAAGACAAGGGTGATGGCAGCATTATTGAATGTAAGATGCATGACATGGTGCATGATTTTGCGCAGAGTTTGACAAAAAATGAATGTTTTAGTGTGGATATCGATGATGCGGCAGAGTCGAAGATAGACTCTTTTTCTAGAGATGCCCGACACTCCATGGTAGTGTTTAGAAATTATGATACCGACCCCTTACCTGCGACCATTCATAGTTTCAAGAAGCTTCGCAGCCTGATTGTTGATGGTTATCCTTCATCGATGAATGCAGCCTTACCTAACTTAATCGCTAATTTGAGTTGTCTAAGAACATTGAAGTTGTCAGGATGTGGAATAGAAGAAGTCCCATCAAACATAGGAAAGTTGATACACCTGAGGCATGTTGACTTGTCTGGTAATAAGATCAGGGAGTTACCTGAAGAGATGTGTGAATTGTATAACATGCTAACTTTAAATGTCTCTTTCTGTAATAAACTTGAAAGGCTGCCTGATAACATAGGAAGACTAGTCAAATTAAGACATCTCAGTGTTGGTTACTCTGGGTTTGTGAAGATGAGAGGATTTGAGGGGTTAAGTTCTCTTCAGGAATTAGATGAGTTCCATGTGAGTGGTAGTGGTGAAGTGTCTAATATTGGGGATTTGAGAAACTTGAACCACCTTCAAGGATCTCTTACGATAAGATGGTTGGGAGACGTGAAAGATCCTGATGAGGTTAAGAAAGCAGAACTTAAGAGCAAGAAACACCTCACTGAGTTAGATTTAAGGTTTGGATCGAGGACAGACAGGGAGAAAATTAACGATGATGAAGTCCTTGAAGCCTTAGTACGCATGACCCCTCCAAACTTAGAATCATTGGGGATATATGATTACCAAGGAGTCATCCCAGTGTTTCCTTGTTGGATTAATAAACTAAGGGTTGTCAGACTCGTGGATTGGGGGAAGATTAAGAATCTGCCTCCTTTGGGGAAGTTGCCATCTCTTGAAGATTTATCCGTAGACAGGATGGAACGCGTGCAGAGGGTGGGGCGTGAATTCTTGGGATTGGGAGTTGATGGGGAGGATGGTGACATTAGTATTGGAGAAAAGACATCATCATCATCGTCAAGTGCTATTATTGCGTTCCCCAAGTTGAAACGTCTTCTCTTTGGGGGTATGGGAGAGTGGGAAGAGTGGGAAGGAGGACGAGGAGGAAATGAAGATAAAACAAACATCTTCAATTCAATCATAATGCCATCTCTTTATTTATTGGAATTTTGGAAGTGCCCGAAATTGAAAGCACTTCCGGATTACGTGCTCCAGTCAACAACTCTAGAGCACTTGGAAATCAATGAGAGCCCAATTATAGGAGCGCAATTCAAAGCGGGAGGAGAGGGCTGGCCCAACGCCTCTCATTCCCCAAACATCAGAATTATTCGTTCATAACCACAGATTAGATGAGGTAATGTGTTATCCTTCTACGGGCTAATCCTATTTATTAAATCTGACATGACATTCTTTTGTATCTATTTATTTATTTATGTATAATTTTAGGAAGCTGATCTTCTACTTAATTTCTCCTCTTAATTGGCAGGAGTTTCCTAATTATTGGCGAGGTTTAATACGACAATAGATAAATGGCTGCACGTAACTTCTATGTACGTAATTAGGAACTAACTTCCTCTTTTATTTATTTATTTGTTTGTTTATATATATATATATATATATATATATATATATATATATGCATGAAGTACACAATATCTTCATCTAATAAGAACGCATTGTATAATTAATTTAATAAAAGAATAATAGCTTCGATGAATTAAAAGTATGATCCATCAATTTCATATATAATCATTTTTTGTGTTGCCATGCAGGCGCCCGACAACATGGGGAAGAGAAATAATCACAGCGCTCAAATCCATCGGAGGAGGAGGAGGAGGAGATGTGTATCTATCCTTTAATTAATTAATTAATTATATTGTTTCTGACTTTGCTTCTTTTTATTTCTTTACTTATTGTTTTTATAATAGTTTGAATATTATCTGTACATTATAAAAAAAACAAAGTTGTTACCTTAGCATTTAAATTAATAATAGTCTTTCTGTGATTCTCCCGTGGTTTTTCCCCCTCATTTTGAGAGGGTTTTCCACGTAAAATTATTGTCTCCTTTCCCTTTTATCCTGTTATGCTATTTTTATTTTTTTTAGAAAAATAAATTATGTTTTTTATATTTGATAATGTAATAAAAAATAAATTAAAAAATAATTTTCGGTATTTATTTATTTCATGAAAAATAAGCTGAAAAATAACTTGTTAATATTTTATTTTTTCAAGTTTATTAAAATAATAATGAACAATCTTACAAATTAAAAGGTAAAAGGTTGAATGAAAATGAAATTGTAAATAAAAATAATTTCATAAATTATCTTAAATGAAATAAATAATAATAAAAATAACAGATATCAACTCTAAATAATAAAAAAAATTAAAATAATATCAATTAATATTTTATAAATTATTTCAAATAATATAAATAACATTCAAAAGAGTGTGAATTAAATTTGATAGATAAAAACTTTCAATTAAAAAAAATAAGAGAAAAAGCAAAATAAAATTTATGACCAAAGTTAATATAAAAATTAAATTCTAAAAAATGAAATTGAAAAATAAATATTTAAAATAATATATATATAGTAATAAAAAATTTGAGGACTAAATTTGATATAATCAACAAATAATATGATATTTCTAAATTTTATATGACTTTTGAAAAATATTTGATTAGAAAGTATTTTTTGTTGATAATTTTTTTTAATATCAAACAAATATAAAGAAATTTAATTTTTTTTTAAAAAATTATTTTTTAAAAAACAAAGATAACCTATCATATGCTGATTCTTAAGAGCCAATTGTTGACATTAAAAGAGTTCTAATTTCTACCATCGTGTGATTGCATGAAGCCTATTGGACAGCAAAAGAAGCGTAAGAGCCTGCCATCAGAGTCTTTTAAATTTCCTCCATCCCCATCTCTTGAAACATAAACATGTTTTGAGCCTTTCAATCAGCATTGTATATACACCAGAGTTACTTGATATTTTCATTGATATCTATCGTCAATTGGGGCTTGATATGAATTTCTGCAACAATCAGTCGAATTTGATTTCCGCGGCTTTATTAACAAGCACTAAGCAATCTGGCTAGCTAGTTGCAAATGCTTGAAGATGTTGATACTTAATTTTCTAATACAAGGATACTGATGGTGACAAGAATTATCACACCTGTGCGTCATAGGAATCAGCCTCGTTGAACACCGAAGAGTTAATGAAATTATTAAGGACAGATCTCTGACACTCACAGCTTGCAGCATTGCTAACGATGCCCTTCTTAAGATTGTCATTGCCGATTTCCGTAGTTCCAAGCCCAAGTCCTTGGATTCTATTTAATTTAACTCGGCCGAACAAGAATGAAAAACAAGAGCAGTTGCAATCGCCATCACTGGAGTCACATAGCTAATCAGTTTAAGTGGATTTCTCAAACCTGAATACATCCCAAAAGCACCATTATTTTGTAGAAATAATTGTATGACACTTGCAATAAAATGTAGAGAGTTACTAACCAAGACCAAAAAGTTAAACAGAAAGCACTTACAATAAGAGAAAGTAGGAATCAGGTTAGCGGAAAAGCACCTAATGCTGAGATCTTGTCATTTTATTAGTGCCTGGAATCTTTGCTGCAAGCTTGTCAACACGTGGAAGTTTGAGTATAAGATTTTGATAGACTATTGATATAAATCAGCAATGCACTGCGGGATCTTTCATCTCCCTTTCTTATAGTAGATACAGCCTGGACTTGATGAAATAATTTGATTGATGGATGTCAGGACCCCCAGGCATCAAGGAAGGTGGTGGCTCTTCATTCAACTAATTGCTTTATATGTCCCCCTCTTAATGTCAGCCTTAAAACCAGTGAACTGCAGAATAGTACTTTTTATAAGCAATTTGCTCAGTTTTATTCCGAAGGTCATTGGAATATTGAACATACCTTGTGATCTACAAAGAATTACTTGCAATGAGCTTGAGTGGAATAAAGAATCGAATTTTGATGTTTGAGATGTGGACAAAGAAGAATGAAAGTTGGACGGAGCTATTCATATTCAGAGGAATCCTTCATAGAAATACGGTGCCTATAGGAACTCTGAATGATGAAAAAAATCCTATTCAGGGGAGTTCTTCTTTGGAACCATATAACATGCTATTATATTTGCATTTGGATGATCCCTTGACCAAAGCTGGAGTAGGGTTCCAAACAATAAATCTCACATCTACTTTGAAGCTCAAAGTTATGCGGAGAGCCTCATTTATTAGGGACATTGAGTCGCGCGTCGGTTCTATTTTCGTCATGTTTTTCTCTTTTGATTGTTGGTAGCTCTTATTTAAAGTTTCTAAGGGCTCTAGTAAAGTCTGCCGTGGTTTCAATTGTCGAGAACTTTCTCTTTGTAATACTTCGTATAAACAAAATCTTTCACCCATTTGAATTAGTCCTGTTCTCTCTTTGGCAGCTGTGTGAGGAAAGAAATGGTGAAGAGTGGAATTATCGATACTGCTGGTGGAGTACTTGGTAGATATGATCCTCGCCCAGTACAGCCTGATAGCCTTTCTCCTGTTTTCTCTGTAACAAAGGGCATTGCAGCAGGAGTGTTACATTGGCTTGTCGACAATGGGTATGTAGCAGTAATCAGGAATGTTACATTGGCTTGTCGACAATGGGTATGTAGCAGTAATTGTATGAAAGCATAGCCTTTTGCGTGTTATCATTTAGTGAACTGCTGGGCAAAATATTTATTTTTGCATGTAGTTTTGTTTTTGATAAATTTTTTGATGGGTACACCAAACCCACACCACAAACTGCATGAATATATGGACGAAGATGACAAAAGCCAATTGTTGACATTAAGAGGATCAGACTCCATAAGAGTTCTAATTTCTACCATCGTGTGATTGCATCAAGCCTATTGGACAGCAAAAGAGGCGTAAGCCTGCCATCCGATTCTTTTAGATTTCCTCCATCCCCATCTCTTAAAACATAAACATGTTTTGAGCCTTTCAATCAACACTGTATATACACCAGAGTTACTCAATACTTTCATTGACTTCTACCATCACTTGGGGCTTGATTTGAATTTCTGCAACAATCAGTAGTCGATTTTGATTTCCGCGGCTTCATTAACAGGCACTAAGCAATTTGGCTAGCTAGTTGCAAATGCTTGAAGATGTTGATACTTAATTTTCTAATACAAGGATACTGATGGTGACAAGAATTATCACACCTGTGTGGCATAGGAATCAGCCTTGTTGAACACCGAAGAGTTAATGAAATTATTAAGGACAGATATCTGACACTCACAGCTTGCGGCATCGCTAACGATGCTCTTCTTAAGATTGTCATTGCTGATTTCCATAGTTCCAAGCCCAAGTCCTTGGATTCTATTTAATTTTACTCGGCCAAACAAGAATGAAAAACAAGAACTGTTGCAATCGCCATCACTGGAGTCACATAGCTCATCAGTTTAAGTGGATTTCTCAAACCTGAATACATCCCAAAAGCACCATTATTGTAGAAATAACTGTATATCTCTTGCATTAAAATGTAGAGAGTTACTAACCAAGGCCAAAATGTTAGGATATAAATTGACACTTGCAATCTATGAGACTTGATGCGGGCACTGTCTGTGGCCCGATGTAATCTTGGTGCGTAATGCCTCAGTTGCTTCATCTTTGTAATTATGGAACCTGCAAGTATGTTGGCTCGTCGTGTTTAAGAATAAACTGTACTCAAATCAACGTTCAGTTGGTGGACCATGAACCTCTTAAGATGCTCATGAGCCTCATTGAGAAACAGAATGACTCGACCAGATCTTTCACATAATTGCTAATCAAATGTTAGAGTTCAGCGAATTCTTGATCTTCTTTCTGTTTTTTTTTTTTTTTGGCAAATTAATAGCCTTTTTCCTGTGACTGCATGCATGAATTACTGGTAATGTTTTGTTTTTCAAACAAAAACTTCTGTGGAGAAGACCAACTGAGGTAAGAGGTTGATACACTAGACTACATTTCATAAATGCAGCACTCACCGTGCATAGACAGACCAACAATAATGTAAGAGAAAATGCCAGCTTCGTCATGCAAGAGATCAATCAGAAGTAATGATAATAAAAAGGGAGTGAATATACAATGGCATTGGAGTGAATTTGATAACACCAAGGGTGGCTTTTTCTCAGGATTCCAAAACATCCATACCCATGCTAACCAAACTCAATCCTTTGCTATAATAGCCAGTGAAAGTGAAGGGGGAAAAAAATACAGAGCATTTGGCTTCCTCAGTTGGCTTTGGAGAAGGTGTGAGAGAGAGCTGGGCACAGGGTTATTCGCGCGAAGAATAAAAGAATTGTTGGCTGCTAAACGGAAAACATCAAAGCAGAAAGAGAGAGAGAGATGAACCACTATAAACGGCTGCAACAGGAGTGATGAAGAGAAGGGCTTGCTATGGAAGCTTTGGCGCTGGTTGGGGTTTGGTTTTGGTGTCGACCTGCGGGTCATTGATCACTGCTTCTTGTTTATCAATTCGTTATTTTTTTTTTGCCTGAAATTGAGAGAATTTGTTTGATTCTAATTGAAATAAGCAGAACTTGTAAATTGGTTGGCTTAGGGTAGGAAGAACAATCTGGGTTGAATCAGTATCATTTACTGCTGTGTAAAACTGCATCAGAGGTGACGTTACTGTTCACCAAAATTTCTTGTTTCTCAATGAGGAGTGGATAAGTTTTCTCAGTTCAAAATAATTAGACTATGCTGAAAGTACTGAGAAGTTAGTGATGATGCTTGTCGTCAATCTTGTCAGCAGGGAGATCACTGAGGTATCCTCCCTGTTTAATCATTTGAAGGCATGTTCATATCCGTTTAATGATCCTTTTTATTTCGGATTAAGTCTTCCAACTATTGTCTTCAAAGGTGGTTTTTCTATGATTTTGTTATTACCAGAGATTCCACGTGTCTTTAACATTTATTTTTTCTTCTCTCCCGTTTCTTGTTTTTTATGCTATGTGTATATCATAGCATAAACTAATGTTTAGCAATTTAAAACAAAACCAACAATACAGTTTGCCTCAGACAGAACGTTTAAAGGGTGATAATATCTTTTCTTTTATATAACCAGTCTCGAATCATAGAATCTCTATTAATCAGTTAGGGTTTCTAATTATCATAATATTAGGTGGCGACTCCTTAAACAAGATTGTTCCCCATCAAAGAATAGGATGTCAAAAATCCATTCTTTTCCATGATAATTTTTAAGGACGCTGCAATGTCAGGTGCAATATATTGTATGACATGACCAATACAAACTTTCCACTTCAATGTCCTCATTTGACAAAGAACAATTATGAAATTTGGTATATTTGTGTGAAAGTTTGGTTAGGTTCCCAAGATGTGTAGGCAAGGGTTGAAAAAGTCTTTGAGAAGCCTATAGAAGGAACAATGTTGACTTTAGCCCAAAAAGAGGTCGTGCCAAATAAATGAATGAAGGATTAACAAGCACTCACAATTATCCATCAATGTGTGGATGATGCCGCTTTTCAAATAGTGTCTAATGCAACTAATACTAAGCAAGCATGAGAAGTTTTGCAACAATCAAACCAATAAGCTGATAATGTAAGAAATGTATGCCTACAAAAGTTACGAGGTGACTTTGAAAGCTATATATGCCTGAATTAAATAGTATTTTGTATTACTTTGTTAGAATATTAACCATATACAATAAAATGAAGAGAAATAGGGAGAAGATAGAGGAAACTAGGGGTGTTAAAAAAAACCGAGCAATCGATTAAACGGAAAAAATCGAGAATAAAATTAACCAAAAAAATCAAACCAGTAGAAAAAACCGATTAAAAATAAAAAAACCACCCGGTCCAGTTCTATTCAGGTTTAAAAAAACTTAAATCGATTGAACCGGACCAAATTGAACCGGTTTAAAAAAAGTATAAAAAGAATCATCCCTAACCTTAACTAAATCACTTTCCCACTTTCCAACCGCCAACCCCCCCTCTCCTTTTCCCTTTTCCCTTTCCAGAACCCTAAATCACTCATTTTCCTCCCTTCAAGCCTTCCCTTTTCTCCCTTCCTCGCCTTCCCCTTCTAGTTTCACAATCTAGATGCGAAGGAACCATTATTCAAGAATGGTTCTCATCACTAGTGAGAACAATGCTTCTATAAAATTACAATGAAATTCATGCGAGAAGAATATAGAGCGGGATAGATCCGTACTGCAACATTGTTTAATGCTCAAACTTGAAGGGGCCGAGGAGTATTTTATATATTAGATTGAGCAGAGTCAAGGATTCAATAGCCATCAATGAAATTTTCTCACCTTGAGAACGATGCTTCTATAGAATTACAATGAAATTGATATGAGAAAATCTCAGTAGCTTAGTGATGAAGATGAGTCTGATTTTTCTAGTTTTTATGTTAAAAAATTGTCCCGAACTAAACAAAACTGGTTTGGTTTAAATCAGTTCTTGGTTCGGTTCATGTTATATTAATAAGGAATACTATTTTCTGATTCAATTGAATTTTAGGGTTAAAACTAGACCAGACCTGTAATGTTTTGAATAAATAAGTAGGAAAATACAATAAAGCCCTTGGTGGCTTAAAGTGTAGGTAGAAATGAATGAGGGGTAGTGTGGTAATTCAACAAAACTTGATAAATATAAATAGAAAGTAAAAAAAAAAACAAAATAAGTGATCTGAAAGTTGAGAGAGAATCGGCAGGAGAGAGAAGGGAGAAAGAAGAAGAAGAGAAAAGAGGGAAATTAGAAGAAAAATATAAAGGAGTTGAAGGAAATAAGTTTAAAGGTAAGATTATATATAAATATGTGTTGATTAAGTTTTAATTTTGGTTTTGATAAATGTTAGGGTTTTGAAAATTTGTGTTTTGGGTTTGATTGATGAATTAATTGAATTTTATGGGTTGATTGTTATGAGTAATGGATTATTTGGTGGATTTTGAGGATTGAATTGAAAGATGATGATTTTGAGTTATGATTTTGTTTGAATGGTGAAATTATGTTAGAAATAAGGAAAGAACAGTGGGTTTCTGTTGAAATTCTGGGTTGGAGGTTGAAGATGACGAAAATTCATTTTGGCCCTTCAATTTATGGAAATTACAGTTTAGTCCCCAAACTTTGAAAAATTTACAGATTGGTCCCTGGGGCATATTCCGAGATTCTGAACAGAATAAAACATAAATTATGGGCAGAATTCCTGTATAGTTATGAAATTTTAACACTTTCAATTTGGTCCTTCAATTTGACAAAAATTACCATTTAACCTTAAAAATTTGATAAAATTCCAGAATGGTCCCTGGAGTATAATGAGATGATCTGGACAGAAATGAGGATTGATTATGATAAGAATTTCAGTATATTCATGGATTTATGATAAGTTTAGTTTGGTCCTCCAAATGGATAAAGTTACAATTTGACCCTTAAAAATATGATAAATTACAGATTAGTCCCTAGCTGTAATATTAGCTTTTGCAGATGTGTTTGATGAATAATTGAGGGTTAGTTAGTGAAGTATTACTAATTTTATTATTTGTTTTATTATGGATTAGATTTTGAGAAAACCGTTAATTTTTGGGTTTTTGGAATATAACTAATTAGTTCAAAAATATATAGGGTTATGGAATATATCCTTAAATAAGTGTATTAAATAGGTTATATATTCTTTTGAGTCATTCTTGAATATGTCTTCTTTGTATTCAGATAATCCTGATATTCTACCGGCAGGACGTCAGTAGGATTTTCTTCGGTATTTGCTTTTGATTTCTGTTTGCTTTCGAGTCAGGTGAGTGGATTATTTTCCATATGCATGAGAATATTATAAATATTTGATTTGTTAATATGAATTGGATCATGCTTCTTGATAATATATATGGTGATTATTATCCTTGTTATGATAAGCATGATCATTTGTTGAATCCGAATTCTTGATATGAACCAATATGTATTTTGGATTGACTTCTGAATTGATAGCTCCTCATTTGATTGATGTCATGAGTTGAGCCTTGGGATATTAATATTGATTATGATTATAACCCTATGGTATGTCAGTCAGAATACCCATGCTAACAGGGTAGTGTTAGTCTTTGTGCACATCGTATCTGAACCCTAGTTGGTCGGGGGAGTCACCAACCTGTGTGGACTGATCATCCCACAGTACGGAGCCTCATGCTCATTGCATTTTGATTTTCTGACGATTTTACCATATGATGTTCTTGTTATGGCCTATTTGAGAAACCTTTTTATAAGAACCTAAATTCATACTTGTATATATATTTCTCATTGTTGTATTATCTCGTGTGTGTATATTGAACGTTATCTACTCACTGAGTTGTTGAACTCACACTCTCATTATTTATCATTTTCAGGCTTATAGCTTGATAGCAGATCATTTTTGTTGGACCTTCAGAACCTACTCTTTTGGTTGTAATCCGTGCATTTTTCTTTATATCTAATTAGTGCTCCAAAACTATGAAATTATATTAACTCTTGTATTAAGACATTTCAATTATATTATGAAGTTGATTTTGTTATTAATGTTGCATTGAACTCTGATTGAGTTAGGATAAGTTTGTGTGTAAGTTTGGGTTCGCATAGGTATGGAACTGACACGACTGAAAGATTGATGTCTTCTCCCAAGTGCAGGAGTGTCGAAGTAATAAATAACCCGGCAAGACCGGGGTCGAACCACAGGGAGGTTATTTGTACAACTTATAAATAACAATAATACAACAACAATAACAATAACAACAACAACAACAACAATAATAATAATAATAATAATAATAATAATAATAATACTAGTAGTAATAGTAGTAGTAGTAGTAATAATAATAATAGTAGTAGTAATAATAATAATAATAAAGAAAGAGAAGAAGAAGAAGATGATGAGAACTTGGAGATGGAAAATTAATGTAAGGATTAAGCAATAATAATAACAAATGTCAAGGTTAGAGGTTCCACTAATGGTATATCAAACAAGTATAGTATAAACTCTTATTATTGAATTGGAAACCACACACAAAGGAGGTTCCAATCAGATTATATATTGTTAACATGATTACATTAGTCATCCTATTCAATTAATGCTAATACTTGTAAATCTTGTCAAGCATTCATGATTATAACTTATGTTAACAACAAATCAAGTTCCTTTCATAGCTCAGGTGTCGGTTATACCATACATTATGGGCTATGAAAGTGTCAAGCATTTGTTGTACCAAGTGTTATACAACATAAATCAAGATTAGTCATTTAACAAGCAAAGTATTAAAGAGTGAACAAGATAACAAATATAAAACATGTTAGTATCAAACATTAAAGTCCATATTAAGTTTACATTATACTTATTCTTACACCATTAGTGTAACCTTTTCACCTTGACATAATTAACTTAGCTAGACATAATGAAAGAAAGCAAAATAGATAAACAAAATAAGAACATAAAAGTTAACTAAGTAAAGGAAAGGAAATGAAAGGCATAAACTTAATATTAATGAAAGCAAAGCATAAACATTACAAAAAATACAAAGAGAGAAAGGAAGAGCATGATCTTGATCTGGAAACCAAGATGCCTAAATGCATGGCAAATGCCTCCTTTTATAGGCCAAAATTGGGAACTATTGATTTGATGACTAATTGATAAGTGGGTGGCCAACTTTTGACTTGGTGACAATCCTTATCTTCTCTTGTCTGCCCAAAACGTCATTGATAACGTCAAAATGGCAAATGCCTCCTTTTATAGGCCAAAATTGGGAACTATTGATTTGATGACTAATTGATAAGTGGGTGGCCACTTTTGACTTGGTGACAATCCTTATCTTCTCTTGTCTGCCCAAAACGTCATTGATAACGTCAAAACTGGAGCCAGTTGCAAACATGAAAGTTGTAGGCAATTGTCTCAGCTTTCTTGTGTAAAACATTCAGCTCATTTGGACTTCTAGAACTCCAGATATGGCCAAAATACCGAACAGTGCTCGGGCTGGAAGACAGATTCGGGCTTCTTTGTTGTTTCTACAATTTGGACTTGATAATGGCCTTTTTAGATCTTGGGCTCCATATGAAAGTTGTAGGCCTATGTCTTACCTTTCCATCCATATAAATTGGACCTAAATCTGAGATCTGTAGCTCCAGATATGACCCAATTACCGAACAGTGTTCCGGTTTGGATTGCACCGACATCTCTTTTCTAAGTTTGGTCATCTCTTTATCCTTGCAATTTAAGTTCTTCAAGTCATCAATCAATCCTTTCATTTATGTGATAGGCCTGCATTAAAAATAGACATTTACCACAAATTATAGGTATCTTATATTATTAGATACATTATTATAAAACATATTTTAGTTAAGGAGTTATTGATACTTCAAGTGCAAAATGATGATATAAAACCATGATAAAAATACACTTTTAAGTACTAATCAGGAACCTTGGAGGGGAACCTTGCCTATGTGCCGGTCATGGATCCGGGATTCGGGTCGTGACAAGACCGAACCGTGAACACCCCTAAAGGAAACACATATGGTAGAAAATATTTTATGCTTGCTACAAAACAAGTTTCATTATGTGGTGGTTACGATAAAAAAAATTCACAAAATATAGGCTTTTTGATTATTCAAGGACTCATGTAAAAACTATAAATCCATAAAGAAAGAGATAATGACATTCAAAAAGACGTGAGTGCACAAGCAGTCTTTTCAAAACACCATTTAAAAGACAGGCAAAATGGTTTTGGATATACCTAAGCAAGTAAAGGGCGTGGACAAGGTAAAAAAAGACGAGGAAAAGGCAGATTAGGAAGAGGAGGTTGAGGCAGCCTCAACAAGTCAACCGGTCAACTGAATAAGGCAAGCTAGTTGACAACAAGATCCAAGTTTGATAAAAAAAATAAATCAAATGTTACAAATGTGGGATGATGGGTCATTATGTCAGGGATTGTTAGAATCTAACTAAAAAGGTTAAAGAGAATGTCAATTTTGATGTGGAAGAGGAGAAAGAGGCCACCTTATTATTAGTCCATGATGAACAAAGCTAGCTAAAGAAAATATGTGGTATCTAGACAATAGTACCAACAATCATATGTGTGGCAATAAAGACTAGTTTATAGAGCTTGATGAATCAATTAAAAGTAATGTCACCTTCGTGGATTTCTCAAAGGTTTCCATAAAAAAGAAATGTATGATTTTCATTAGATTGAAAAATAGTAGTCATCAATTTATTGATGATATTTATTATATCCCAATTATAAAAGGTAATATATTGAGTTTGAGACAATTATTAGAGAAGAGTTATTAGATTAAGATGAAACATCATATTTTGACATCACATGATACTCATAGAGCTATGATTGCAAATATAACCATAATAAAGAATAAAATATTTTTTGCTAAACATAGAAATAGATATGCATAAATGCTTAAAGACATGTGTGAAAGATGAGACTTTACTTTGGCATATGATACTTAGACATGTAAACTTTGATAGCTTGGAGATGATGGCATAAAAGAAGATGTTGAAAGGCCTACTATCCATTAGACATCCAAATCATTTGTGTGAAGAATGTTTAGTGGGAAAATAATTTTGCAAGAGCATTCTAAAGGAGTTGACATCTATAGCAAGTCAGCCCTATTGAAAAATACATGCAAATGTATGTGATCCTATTTAATCATGCTCATTTGATAAAAATCTATATTTTATATTTTTTATTGATGATCATACTAGAAGAACATGGGTATACATCTTAAATAAAAAATCTAACGTATTTAATTGTTTGAAGAAGTTTAAACCGTTAGTTAAAAAAGAAAATGATTATTCTATAAAATCACTGAGAACAAATGAGGGTGAATTTCTTTTTAATGAGTTTGTGAAGATCATGGAATAAAAAGATTTTTAATAATATTTAAATTTATGTTATTTACTTGTCAAGTAGATATTTTATAAAAGGCTTGAATTGTATTATCTGTATGTAAATAATTAAATAAAAAATAAATTGGATGACAAGAGAAAAAAGATATCTTCATGGGATATGATCATGAATCCAAAGAATATAAGCTTTATAACTTTAATAAAAAAAAATAATGACGTGTAGAGATGTCAAATTTAATGAAGAAAAAGCATGTGATTGAAAACAATTTTTGATTACCACTTCTAGTCAACAACTCTAGAGTAACTGAAAATCATAAGCAGCCCAATTCTTGAAGAACAAATCAAAGATAGGATAGGAAAGGGCTGCCTAACACCTTACATACTCCAAAGATCAAAATTGACTGCTGACTGCAATACCCAGAGGTAATTTCTCTTTTTACTAACTAAACCTATTAAATATGACAACGTTTTCTATTTAAGAATTTTAGGAAACACTACTTCACCTTAATTTGCTGAAATGATTCTTTTCAATTTACCTATTTTGGTGTGTGATTTTAGTAGTGCTAAAATTTGCTTTTGCTCACCGTGAATTCCTAATCCGAAGTACGTTGGTTCTTACACAGCCTCAAGATGAATCTCCCTGTGTTTCCTTTCTCATTTCCGTATTTGGTGCAGGAACATTGTTTGGTTGCTCTCAAAATATTAATTATCTCCAGTTTTCAGTGCTTGCTTTCCGGGATGTCATTGTTGTACCTCTAGCTGCGAGGAAATTGCACAAAACCTGCAAGGAGGTTTGGCTTCCAAACACTGTTGAAACCCTTCTTTATATCTCTTAGATGTTGATCCAAGTCTTCTTTTTTTCTTACCATGGGTAACGAAGGAAAGTGGCATCAGTGATGATGTGAGCTTCGACCAAATTTCATAAAGCTTGCAAAAGATGCCTACACACCTGATCTCATTGCAGCATCAGAATGCATGCTTGGTCAGAATGATATTTTTGGTAGCTGAACTAAATTAAATGGTTTGAAACAGAAACTTAATGCGATTTCCATTTCTTCAGGGAAAATTGGATATGGCACTGTCAGTGAAGCCCTGGCATTAAAGCTACCATTTGTCTTTTTGCGCAGAGATTATTTCAATGAAGAACCCTTTTGGAGAAATATGCTCGAGGTGCAATAACTGTTTCCAACTGTCATCATAATCTTTTGTTTTCTTCCTTTCTTCCTCTTCCTCTTATTCTTCAGTTCTCTCTGTGGTCTTTTCTTGTAGCTCTTCCACATCGTTTTGATACTAGTGAAATATGATGTCTTGAACCAGTGTTACCAGTGTGGTGTGTTGAGATGATTAGGAGAGATTTACTCACTGGTCACCGGTAACCTTATCTTGAACGTGCAATTAGTTTGAAACCATGCTATGAGGGAGGCATTAATGGAGGCGAGGTACTTACTTCCTGTCCTGATTTCTGTGATTTTCTTGACATGTTGTTTCTCAACACTGATATACTGCTTTTGGATATTTTGAAATTGTAGGTGGCAGCTCACATTTTGCTGGAGAGAGCTTTTGGTAAAAACTATGCTTCAGATAAGGTAAGCAAAGTTTTGATATCTAGTTTTACGAGGGGTGTAATCAGTAATGCATGTGTTTTGCATCAACATCGTTGAGGACAAGTTTTCTGTAATGATAATGTAACTATATTCAAAGATAATTCCTTCAATTTTCAACCTTTCATTCCTTTGTGCTGAGTTTTTGAGATGATTTGCACATGGCTAAGCTGCCTTGATTCTTTTATGTGTGACAATTTTTGTTGTGTCAAACACCTTGTACATTGTTAAAATGGTAGAACTTTCTTATGAAAAAAATTGAGTTACTAAATTCAGATTTACATTAAAATATTATTTCCTTGTCTTTGAATGGTCTAAAACAATTGTTCTGTTTTTCCTTGTGAAAGTGTAGTTCAGTGGGGCAAGGAGATTACGAGATGCCAATGTCCTTGGTTATCAATTACAAAGGGTCCCAGGACGAGGTATCAGCATCCCATAATGGTATTAAAGTGCTGAAAATTTATTCTTTGATGAGACACTGAATTCTTTATTCTTTTAAAATTTTTATGCAGCTCTTTCCAGATGCACTGATGATTTTGAGATTCTACATGGAGATCTTCAAGGTCTTCCAGATACAAAGAGTTTCTCAAAGAGGTTGGCAGAGCTAGATACTGCATATGACTCTGAGAAGAGTTTATCAAAGAGGTTGGCAGAGCTAGATACTGCATATGACTCTGAGAAGAGTTTATCAAAGAGGTTGGCAGAGCTAGATACTGCATATGACTCTGAGAAGAGTTTATCAAAGAGGTTGGCAGAGCTAGATACTGCATATGACTCTGAGAAGAGTTTATCAAAGAGGTTGGCAGAGCTAGATACTGCACATGACTCTGAGTAGAAGACTACTTGTATGCTAGACACTGCATACAAGTTAACATTTAACTTGGCCTATAGCTGGTTGGTTTTTTTCCTTTAGTACGAACAAGAACAGTCATTTGAGTTCTCATATGATATGGTATTTGAAACCTTTATGTTCGGCATTGAAATGACATGTTTTATACCTCAAAAGGATGAAGATCTGATATCTTCTCCTCACCCCACCCGCGAGCTGCTTTCCCATAGTCCCAATAACCGACCATCATTGTAATAGTGGCGACCTTTCAGTTTTACAAAGACCACTCTGCCTGCAATTTAAAGTCCCAGATTATTCAATCATTATATTTTTGTGTTCATCGGATAATTGATTCCTGTTGTGATTAAAGTCCCAGATTGACTGGTAACATCAATTTCAGTTGTTACTTACTATAGGTTCCTGGCATTCCAATACATGCAATAATGTAGGAGTTTGGCTGGACCTAATATGCACAGCAGAATGCTCAGAACCAATTAATGGCCTGCAAATCACTTAGTAAAATGACAGCATCATTAATTTGCTCACACATTGCATGAAAGTAAATGGCCACAATATCGCAGTTTGAAACATGCAGCGATGCACAAATCGCCACCGCAGTGATTATACATTTTGAATGTGGGTTTTGCAGTGAAAAAATTGATATCTGGTGGAATAATAAGGCTGAAGATGTCATTCAAATTAAGAAATTCTAGTAAATGATACGTTGTTTGAGAAACCTTTTTTAACAAACTGTAGGCTGGAGATGTTTGCAGTTGCATCTGATTCCATCCGTGTTCCCCTTCTCTTAGTTTAACTGGTTGCTGCACTTGCTCAAGATTCTTGCTTAAACTACTGTATGTCCCGAAATAATGTATAAATTGAATGGATTAAGGTGGCCATTGTTCTTGATACCTTCCATAAGCAATCTTAATGACACTAAGGGGGGTAAAGAATTCGTATCCAAATTTTATTTTATTTTCAAAAAAGAAAGATTTACGGAGTCACATGATAGCTAGCTCTAGTAAATATGGGAATATTTCATCTGATAACTCGAAAGGAAAGAATAAAGGGCATTTCTTGGGGAAGACGAGTATCCCAAAAACCATCACGAAAGCAAAGCTCTTTTGCTTCAGTACATGAAATTAAGAGATTCCATGGCCTTTTCCAATGCACTATATATACATCAACTAATAGATGATATGAAGCATCATCAAATCATAAGCTCCCCTTTGCATCCTTTTTTTATTTCTCCTCTTTTCTCAACCAAACAATTTCTCCCTATATTGCACATTTCCAAATTTATAATCCTTTTATTTCAATTTTATCGTCTCTCAACCATTCCTTAGTTCTGAATAATATGGCTGAAGCTCTTGTTTCCGTAGTCTTGGAGCAGCTGAGGTCAATCATTATTCAGGAGGTGGGACAAGAAGTGAGGCTCGTTGTTGATGTCAAGAACGAGGTTGAAAAGCTCACCAGCAGTTTCCGAGCCATCCAAGCTGTGCTTGCCAATGCAGAGGAAAGACAATTGGAGGAGGGGTATGTCAAACTTTGGTTAGATCAACTCAAAGACGTATCTTACGACATGGATGATGTTTTGGATGAGTGGGGCACTGCAATTGCAAAATCGCAAAGCAAGGTACATGAACATCCCAGCAAGAATAAAAAGAAGGTATGCTCTTTCATGATCTTCTCTTGCTTTCGTGTTAGAGAAGTTGGTTTGCGTCGTCGGATTGCTTATAAGATAAAAGAACTGAATGAAAGAATAGATGTCATTGTGATTGTGAAAAATATGTTGGACTTCAAATCATTGGAAGCGGGAATTAAACAGCATGAACATCATGAAACCGCTTCTGTTATAGATGTAAAAGACGTTAAGGGTAGAGAAAATGATAAAGACAGGGTCATGAAAATGTTGTTCAGTACTGAGAGTAGTCAAGGACCAGCCCTCCGTACAATCTCTCTAGTAGGGATGGGAGGGATAGGAAAGACAACCCTTGCTAAGCTAGTTTATAATGATCTTAAGGTGGAGAACCATTTTGATAAGAGAATATGGGTTTGTGTATCAGATCCTTTTGATGAGATAACGATTGCCAAGGCAATCCTTCAAGATCTCAAGGAGTCTACCCAAAATCTAATCAAATTGCAGACTTTACTAGAAAAAATACAATCATTGATTAGGGGAAAGAAATTCTTGCTTGTCCTAGATGATTTGTGGAATGAAGATTCCACAAAGTGGGAGCAACTGAAAGACTCCCTCGAGTGCGGTTGTTTGCCTGGAAGTAGGATTCTGGCGACAACACGTAAGAGGAATGTTGCGACTAGCATGGGCTCCTCACCCAGTACTGACATTTTGGAACTAGGACTTCTCTCTACAGATGAATGCTGCTCACTCTTCAGTAAGCTTGCATTTTCTGAAAATGAAAGTAGAGAGAGAGGAGATTTAGATGAAATTGGTAGAAAAATTGCAGCCAAGTGTAAAGGCTTGCCTCTAGCTGCAAAGAGTCTAGGAAGTCTTTTGCGATTTAAAAGTAGAATAGAAGAGTGGGAAAGTGTCTTGAACAGCCATGTCTGGGAGATTGAAGAAGCTGAAAGCAAAATTTTGGCTCCTTTATGGTTGAGCTACTATGACCTGCCCTCTGATATGAGACGGTGTTTCTCATATTGTGCAGTCTTTCCAAAAGACTTCACATTTTGGAGGGATGCTTTGATCAAACTGTGGATGGCACAAGGTTTCCTTCGGGAAACACCGAATAAAGAGATGGAAGTAGCAGGTCGCCAGTGCTTCGAAGCTTTAGCTGCTCGCTCTTTCTTTCAAGATTTTGAGAAAGACGAGGGTGATGGCAGCATTTATGCTTGTAAGATGCATGACATGGTGCATGATTTTGCGCAGAGTTTGACAAAAAATGAATGTTTTAGTGTAGATATCGATGGTGCGGCAGAGTCGAAGATAGACTCTTTTTCTAGAGATGCCCGACACTCCAGGTTAGTGTTTAGAAATTATGATACCGACCCCTTACCTTCGACCATCCATTGTTTCAAAAAGCTTCGCAGCCTGATTGTTGATGGTCATCCTTCATCGATGAATGCAGCCTTACCTAAATTAATCGCTAATTTGAGTTGTCTAAGAACATTGAAGTTGTCAAGCTGTGGAATAGAAAAAGTCCCATCCTACATAGGAAAGTTGATACACCTGAGGCATGTTGACTTGTGTAGTGATAAGATCAGGGAGTTACCTGAAGAGATGTGTGAATTGTATAACATGCTAACTTTAAATGTCTCTTTCTGTAATAAACTTGAAAGGCTGCCTGATAACATAGGAAGACTAGTCAAATTAAGACATCTCAGTGTTGGTTACTCTGGGTTTGTGAAGATGAGAGGATTTGAGGGGTTAAGTTCTCTTCGGGAATTAGATGAGTTCCATGTGAGTGGTAGTGGTGAAGTGTCTAATATTGGGGATTTGAGAAACTTGAACCACCTTCAAGGATCTCTTACGATAAGATGGTTGGGAGATGTGAAAGATCCTGATGAGGTTAAGAAAGCAGAACTCAATAATAAGAAACATCTCACTCATTTAGGTTTATGGTTTGGATCGAGGACAGACAGGGAGAAAATTAACGATGATGAAGTCCTTGAAGCCTTAGAACGCATGACCCCTCCAAACTTAGAATCATTGGCGATATATGATTACCAAGGAGTCATCCCAGTGTTTCCTTGTTGGATTAATAAACTAAGGGTTGTCAGACTCGCGGATTGGGGGAAGATTAAGAATCTGCCTCCTTTGGGGAAGTTGCCATCTCTTGAAGATTTATCCGTAGACAGGATGGAACGCGTGCAGAGGGTGGGGCGTGAATTCTTGGGATTGGGAGTTGATGGGGAGGATGGTGACATTAGTATTGGAGAAAAGACATCATCATCATCGTCAAATACTATTATTGCGTTCCCCAAGTTGAAAAGTCTGTTCTTTGGGGGTATGGGAGAGTGGGAAGAGTGGGAAGGAGGAGGAGGAGGAGGAAATGAAGATAAAACAAACATCTTCAATTCAATCATAATGCCATCTCTTCGTTCCTTGGAATTTTGTTGGTGTCCGAAATTGAAAGCACTTCCGGATTACGTGCTCCAGTCAACAACTCTAGAGCAATTGGAAATCGAAGGCAGCCCAATTATAGGAGCGCAATTCGAAGCAGGAGGAAAGGGCTGGCCCAACGCCTCTCACACCCCAAACATCAAGCTTGTTGAATAGCCCACAGATTAGATGAGGTAAAGTGTTCTTTTATAATTAAATCTGACGTCACATTATTTTTTATCTATTTATTTAATAATAGAAAAGGGTTGCACTTTTATGTATAATTTTAGGAAACTGATCTTCTACTTAATTTCTCCTCTTAATTGGCAGGAGATTCCTAATTATTGGCAAGGTTTAATACGACAATAGATAAATGGCTGCAGATAACTTATATTTATGTATAATTTTAGGAAGCTGATCTTCTACTTAATTTCTCCTCTTAATTGGCAGGAGTTTCCTAATTATTGGCGAGGTTTAATACGACAATAGATAAATGGCTGCACGTAACTTCTATGTACGTAATTAGGAACTAACTTCCTCTTTTATTTATTTATTTGTTTGTTTATATATGCATGAAGTAGACAATATCTTCATCTAATAAGAACGTATTGTATAGTTAATTTAATAAAAGAATAATAGCTTCGATGAATTAAAAGTATGATCCATCAATTTCATATATAATCATCTTTCGTGTTGCCATGCAGGCGCCCGACAACATGGGGAAGAGAAATAATCACAGCGCTCAAATCCATCGGAGGAGGAGGTGGAGGAGAAAGAGGAGATGTGTATATATCCTTTAATTAATTAATTATATTGTTTCTGACTTTGCTTCTTTTTATTTCTTTACTTATTGTTTTTATAATAGTTTGAATATTATCTGTACATTATAAAAAAAACAAAGTTGTTACCTTAGCATTTAAATTAATAATAGTCTTTCTGTGATTCTCCCGTGGTTTTTCCCCCTCATTTTGAGAGGGTTTTCCACGTAAAATTATTGTTTCCTTTCCCTTTTATCCTGTTATGCTATTTTTATTTTTTTAGAAAAATAAATTATGTTTTTTATATTTGATAATGCAATAAAAAATAAATTAAAAAATAATTTTCAGTATTTATTTATTTAATGGGTATTTATTTATTTCATGAAAAATAAGCTGAAAAATAACTTGTTAATATTTTATTTTTTCAAGTTTATTAAAATAATAATGAACAATCTTACAAATTAAAAGGTAAAAGGTTGAATGAAAATGAAATTGTAAATAAAAATAATTTCATAAATTATCTTAAATGAAATAAATAATAATAAAAATAACAGATATCAACTCTAAATAATAAAAAAAATTAAAATAATATCAATTAATATTTTATAAATTATTTCAAATAATATAAATAACATTCAAAAGAGTGTGAATTAAATTTGATAGATAAAAACTTTCAATTAAAAAAAATAAGAGAAAAAGCAAAATAAAATTTATGACCAAAGTTAATATAAAAATTAAATTCTAAAAAATGAAATTGAAAAATAAATATTTAAAATAATATATATATAGTAATAAAAAATTTGAGGACTAAATTTGATATAATCAACAAATAATATGATATTTCTAAATTTTATATGACTTTTGAAAAATATTTGATTAGAAAGTATTTTTTGTTGATAATTTTTTTTAATATCAAACAAATATAAAGAAATTTAATTTTTTTTTAAAAAATTATTTTTTAAAAAACAAAGATAACCTATCATATGCTGATTCTTAAGAGCCAATTGTTGACATTAAAAGAGTTCTAATTTCTACCATCGTGTGATTGCATGAAGCCTATTGGACAGCAAAAGAAGCGTAAGAGCCTGCCATCAGAGTCTTTTAAATTTCCTCCATCCCCATCTCTTGAAACATAAACATGTTTTGAGCCTTTCAATCAGCATTGTATATACACCAGAGTTACTTGATATTTTCATTGATATCTATCGTCAATTGGGGCTTGATATGAATTTCTGCAACAATCAGTCGAATTTGATTTCCGCGGCTTTATTAACAAGCACTAAGCAATCTGGCTAGCTAGTTGCAAATGCTTGAAGATGTTGATACTTAATTTTCTAATACAAGGATACTGATGGTGACAAGAATTATCACACCTGTGCGTCATAGGAATCAGCCTCGTTGAACACCGAAGAGTTAATGAAATTATTAAGGACAGATCTCTGACACTCACAGCTTGCAGCATTGCTAACGATGCCCTTCTTAAGATTGTCATTGCCGATTTCCGTAGTTCCAAGCCCAAGTCCTTGGATTCTATTTAATTTAACTCGGCCGAACAAGAATGAAAAACAAGAGCAGTTGCAATCGCCATCACTGGAGTCACATAGCTCATCAGTTTAAGTGGATTTCTCAAACCTGAATACATCCCAAAAGCACCATTATTTTGTAGAAATAACTGTCTGACACTTGCAATCAAATGTAGAGAGTTACTAACCAAGGCCAAAAAGTTAAACAGAAAAGCACTTACAATAAGAGAAAGTAGGAATCAGGTTAGAGGAAAAGCACCTAATGCTGAGATCTTGTCATTTTATTAGTGCCTGGAATCTTTGCTGCAAGCTTGTCAACACGTGGAAGTTTGAGTATAAGATTTTGATAGACTATTGATATAAATCAGCAATGCACTGCGGGATCTTTCATCTCCCTTTCTTATAGTAGATACAGCCTGGACTTGATGAAATAATTTGATTGATGGATGTCAGGACCCCCAGGCATCAAGGAAGGTGGTGGCTCTTCATTCAACTAATTGCTTTATATGTCCCCCTCTTAATGTCAGCCTTAAAACCAGTGAACTGCAGAATAGTACTTTTTCTAAGCAATTTGCTCAGTTTTATTCAGAAGGTCATTGGAATATTGAATATACCTTGTGATCTATAAAGAATTACTTGCAATGAGCTTGAGTGGAATAAAGAGTCGAATTTTGATGTTTGAGATGTGGACAAAGAAGAATGAAAGCTGGGAGGAGCTATTCATATTCAGAGGAATCCTTCCTAGAAATACGGTGCCTATAGGAACCCTCAATGATGAAAAAAATCCTATTCAGGGGAGTTCTTCTTTGGAACCATATGACATGCGATTATGTTTGCATTTGGATGATCCCTTGACCAAAGCTGGAGTAGGGTTCCAAACAATAAATCTCACATCTACTTTGAAGCTCAAAGTTATGCGGAGAGCCTCATTTATTAGGGACATTGAGTCGCGCGTCGGTTCTATTTTCGTCATGTTTTTCTCTTTTGATTGTTGGTAGCTCTTATTTAAAGTTTCTAAGGGCTCTAGTAAAGTCTGCCATGGTTTCAATTGTCGAGAACTTTCTCTTTGTAATACTGCGTATAAACAAAAACTTTCACCCATTTGAATTAGTCCTGTTTTCTCTTTGGCAGCTGTGTGAGGAAAGAAATGGTGAAGAGTGGAATTATCGATACTGCTGCTGGAGTACTTGGTACATATGATCCTCGCCCAGTACAGCCTGATAGCCTTTCTCCTGTTTTCTCTGTAACAAAGGGCATTGCAGCAGGAATGTTACATTGGCTTGTCGACAATGGGTATGTAGCAGTAATTGTATGAAAGCATAGCCTTTTGTGTGTTATCATTTGGTGAACTGCTGGGCAAAATATTTATTTTTGTATGTAGTTTTGTTTTTGATAAATTTTTTGATGGGTACACCAAACCCACACCACAAACTGCATGAATATATGGACGAAGATGACAAAAGCCAATTGTTGACATTAAGAGGATCAGACTCCATAAGAGTTCTAATTTCTACCATCGTGTGATTGCATCAAGCCTATTGGACAGCAAAAGAGGCGTAAGCCTGCCATCCGATTCTTTTAGATTTCCTCCATCCCCATCTCTTAAAACATAAACATGTTTTGAGCCTTTCAATCAACATTGTATATACACCAGAGTTACTCAATACTTTCATTGACTTCTACCATCACTTGGGGCTTGATTTGAATTTCTGCAACAATCAGTAGTCGATTTTGATTTCCTCGGCTTCATTAACAGGCACTAAGCAATCTGGCTAGCTAGTTGCAAATGCTTGAAGATGTTGATACTTAATTTTCTAATACAAGGATACTGATGGTGACAAGAATTATCACACCTGTGTGGCATAGGAATCAGCCTTGTTGAACACCGAAGAGTTAATGAAATTATTAAGGACAGATATCTGACACTCACAGCTTGCGGCATCGCTAACGATGCTCTTCTTAAGATTGTCATTGCTGATTTCCATAGTTCCAAGCCCAAGTCCTTGGATTCTATTTAATTTTACTCGGCCAAACAAGAATGAAAAACAAGAACTGTTGCAATCGCCATCACTGGAGTCACATAGCTCATCAGTTTAAGTGGATTTCTCAAACCTGAATACATCCCAAAAGCACCATTATTGTAGAAATAACTGTATATCTCTTGCATTAAAATGTAGAGAGTTACTAACCAAGGCCAAAATGTTAGGATATAAATTGACACTTGCAATCTATGAGACTTGATGCGGGCACTGTCTGTGGCCCGATGTAATCTTGGTGCGTAATGCCTCAGTTGCTTCATCTTTGTAATTATGGAACCTGCCAGTATGTTGGCTCGTCGTGTTTAAGCATAAACTGTACTCAAATCAACGTTCAGTTGGTGGACCATGAACCTCTTAAGATGCTCATGAACCTCATTGAGAAACAGAATGACTCGACCAGATCTTTCACATAATTGCTAATCAAATGTTAGAGTTCAGCGAATTCTTGATCTTCTTTCTGTTTTTTTTTTTTTTTGGCAAATTAATAGCCTTTTACCCGTGACTGCATGCATGAATTACTTGTAATTTTGTGTTTCAAACAAAACTTTACAGAAGACCAACTGAGGTAAGAGGTTGATACACTGGGCTACATTTCATAAATGCAGCACTCACCGTGCAGAAATTATGTACAAGGAAACAACATCTAGAATGTTTACTTTGACTCTAAAGTTGATTTGATTTGGTTTTGGTAATAATGTATTCAGCTAGAATGTATTCATCACCTCTTTAAAGATTGTTAGGAAGATTATTTTAGGTCCTGGTTGTTTTTCTTTTCTTAAGCTGTTTGTACACAAAAGAAAGTATGTTTATTCCTGGATAAACATTGTTGCTGGCTTGCTGCCATGTTGTAATTATTTAATTTAATGCAAATGTCAATTATATTGAGAATTCTCTGAGAGCAAATTCTATGTTTTTATGAACATATACATATTGGACAGACCTAGAAAGTGCTTGTAGATCTTCTTCTCCTTCTTCTTGTTGTTAAAGATTGGAATTGTCAATACAATATATAATAAGTTAAAAATATTTTACCAGTGATTTTATGATTTTACGATTTTACGATTCGAGTTTATATTGTATATTCCGTGTTGTGTCAAAAAAGCTTTTCTGACTAACCTTGTGTCTGATCTTACATCAAAATATTATAAGTCTTTTTAATACTCTATATTATCCTTTATCTTTAATATAATATGGAATATAATATGGAGTACGAAAACATCAAAGCAGAAAGAGAGTGAGAGATGAACCGCTATAAACGGCTGCAACAGGAGTGATGAAGAGAAGGGTTTGCTATGGAAGCTTTGGCGCTGGTTGGGGGTTGGTTTTGGTGTCAACCTGCAGGTCATTGATCACTGCTTTTTGTTTATCAATTTGTTTTGTTTTTTTTTTTTGCCTGAAATTGAGAGAATTTGTTTGGTTCTAATTGAAATAAGCAGAACTTGTAAATTGGTTGGCTTAGGGTAGGAAGAACAATCTGGGTTGAATCAGTATCATTTATTGTTGTGTAAAACTGCATCAGATGTGACGTTACTGTTCACCAAAATTTCTTGTTTCTCAATGAGGAGTGGATAAGTTTTCTCAGTTCAAAATAATTAGACTATGCTGAAAGTACTGAGAAGTTAGTGATGATGCTTGTCGTCAATCTTGTCAGCAGGGAGATCATTGAGGTATCCTCCCTGTTTAATCATTTGAAGGCATGTTCATATCCGTTTAATGATCCTTTTTATTTCGGATTAAGTCTTCCAACTATTGTCTTCAAAGGTGGTTTTTCTATGATTTTGTTATTACCAGAGATTCCACGTGTCTTTAGCATTTATTTTTTCTTCTCTCCCGTTTCTTGTTTTTCATGCTATGTGTCAATAGCTAATGGATTATCTTTGTTTATTTTATAGCCATTGATTCTTTATACAACATGCATGCATCTTGACTCTTGAGAGCATAAATTAATTTGCTAGAGAAAGATTGAAGTTGAAGAAGGCTCTTGCAAGTATTTGTTTTTTAAAATATTTTTTATTTAAAAATATATTAAAATTATTTTTTATTTTTTAAAAATTATTTTTAATATTAGTACATCATCTAAAAATATTAATTTAAAATAAAAAAATAATTTTCTTTAAATACTTTTGAAATTCAAATGTCATAGGTCGTGGAAATTTTATCTGCACACATTAATTAAGTAATATGCAAGTTTTCAATTAAGGAAAATATTAGGAAAAGCATCGACACGCACTCTCTATTTTCTCCTTGTTTGATGGAGAAACGGTTATTGTCGTTATCTATTAAACAACACGCGAGTAACGCCTCCTACTCACCGTCGACTCATCATGACATGGCATGGGGTTAATAATGTAAAAACACGCCATACTTGGTCGATCTCAATCGCCATTGATAGCCCTCTTCCCACGGCTGGTTTCACTCCTAAGAAGAGAACATTAACATATTTGAAGCGTACTAACATCGTCTGTCCACCATTCGATCATCTGACCGTCGATCAATGGTGGACTCCAAAAGATCCCAACCTTCTATTCTTTTCTTATTATTTTGAATGTTTCAGCCACAATTAAGTTTCCTTTTCTTTTAAGTTAATCATCTTAGCAATTTATTTTACTCTCTTACTTGCCGTTTCACATCACCCTATTTCTTCTTTTTTTTTAATTTCTTTTCTGTTTATTAATAAGAATATTGCTTGGTTTATTGTCTTGCTCACCTGTATATAAAATACTTTATGCACTATTTTTATCATTAATAAAAAGAATTCATGGATAGAATCATCTGCATCTTAATTAAATACGAGATATGAAAATACATCTAATTAAAAACACATTAAATTTAAATGTATGAGCATTGATTTTTAGATATATTTCATATTATTATAATCAATAATAAAAAAAGCTCTTATTCCTCACTGCTCCTCCTGTCTTGAGTCCATCCTAATTTGTTGAATGTCCTTTTCAGTCTCTTGCTAATACATATAGAGATAAGGATGCCACATCGGTCAAACATACTCTGACAGCTGTGAGTAGTCAAATCTAAACTTCTTGATCTGGAGGTGAACAACTCCAACGGTCCAAAATGCACAGTGCTCGTTTTGATTAAAATGCGAACGTGCTCATTTGATCACTCCTGATCACACTCGCCATCAGCTTACTTTGCTGGCTTAAATTCCCGAAACCGAGGCAGCAATTTGTCTCCATCTTTACCAGTTTCTTTTGAAGTAGGAGGAGCTGAAAATGCGGATAGAGGAAAGCGATGGAGTATCGGCGTCGAGAAAGCACCTGGTGTTTGCCTATTATGTTACCGGTCATGGTTTTGGCCATGCCACTCGTGTTGTGGAGGTCTCTTTCACTGCTCTTTTTTTTCCTCCATATTGCAATTCCTCGTGGTTCTCAATTGTCTTTTCTTTTTTTAAAAAAGACCATCATTATTTTCGAGACAGCTTGATGTTGATGATCATAGCGTGACTGCGATGATCATGCACAGTATTTTTCTGTTCTATTTTTTTAGGAAATTTGGGTTTGATCTTGAAACAGTGTGATTTTGCTGGAATAGGTTGTTAGGAACTTGATTTTGGCTGGGCATGATGTGCACGTGGTCACTGGTGCACCTGATTTTGTCTTCACCTCTGAAATTCAGTCGCCTCGTCTCTTCATTCGCAAGGTTTATTATTATTATTTTTATTGTTATTTGGGAATGTGGAAGTAGAAAATTGATAATTCCAATTAATTTTTTTATTTGTATTTGCATTCATAGGTATTATTGGACTGTGGAGCAGTACAGGCAGATGCATTGACCGTGGATCGCCTTGCGTCGTTGGAGAAGGTATAAAAACACTAATTATTAACCTTTTTCTTTCTTTTTTTCGCAATTATAATTGTGGTAATTAGTGCTGGCTCATACTTCATAAATATCAATTGAAGTGATGGAATTTTTCTTTTGCTATGCTAATTACACTTTCTTGCTTTTCTGGATGTTAGTATTCGGAGACGGCTGTGAAGCCCCGGGAATCTATTTTGGCTACTGAGATAGAGTGGCTGAACTCCATCAAAGCTGACTTAGTGGTATTGATCTTGTTTTTCTCATATTTGTTATTATTGTTGAACTCCTGCAGTGGCTATTTATCTGGACTATGGTGTCAAGGGTTCACTGTAATTTAGTATTAAAAGACAAAAATGGTGAAAAATGAAGAGCATTGAGCATTAATGAATTGTGTTTTTGCTCATATGAAAACAGGTTTCTGATGTTGTTCCGGTTGCATGCCGTGCTGCAGCTGATGCAGGAATTCGATCTGTATGTGTCACCAACTTCAGGTAACTTGTTGTTGCTAGCATTCTTGTTCATTTTACAGTTTCTAGAATTTCTTTTATTTGAGTCTAATTATCTTGGAGGGTAAATGTATCTCTAATTATCTTGGAGGGTAAATGTATTGAGTGTTATCAATAAGCACTTTAGTCTTGGAGGACGAGAGGTTTTAATGGATAGCTCCACAAGAATTTATGTCTTTTTGTTCTTCTTCTTTCCTTTTAAGGGGAAAAAATAGAAATATTGGTATGGTGAAAAAGCATAATTGCATGAAAAGTTTTTAATTTTATCCACCGAATAAATATCCTTTATTGTAACTTACTTTTTTGTCATGTCAAAAAATTAAAACTTGATCATAAGGTTGCCTGACCTTAACTGAGATGCTTGGATGTGAGATTTTTCTGTTGCCTGACCTTATCTAAATTTAAGATGTGAAACAAAAAAAGTTTGCTTCTTATATCCTATTATCTATTTTAGTAAAGATGCTTCTTTCTAGATGAAGTTGCTTAGTGGAGTGGTTGATACACAGTGCTTAGGTCATGTTATAAACCCCAGAATTGGTTTGATGTTTGTGTTACCATTCGATGGTTGAAAATATGATATGATGTGCAAGGACATTGGTATAACTTATGGAAAATTTAAAGCCCCTGCTTGAACTTTTGCTAGCCACATCATCAATCCTTGTGATTTTATGAAAACCTAGTTGATCTTTGTCTTTTCACCGTTGCAGTTGGGACTTCATCTATGCAGAGTATGTTATGGCAGCTGGAAATCATCATCGTTCAATAGTTTGGCAGGTGACATATTGTTTTTATAGAATTCCTTTCCCCTCGTACTCATAATTGTCCAATTAGTGTTTCCATTTCCCTAGTTCTTGTGACCTTTTGCCAATGCCTTCTTCATTTGATATGTTCTGGTCATAATTCCAATATCTTCTCCCAGTATCTTTATTCCTTTTGTATCCAAAATTCCAACCAAGTCAATTAATCATGCAAGGCATAGAAAATACTCAATCTAGTGATTTTACTGTCAAACCAATTGCCAATGACTCTTCATCTCAAGAATTTATATGAAATTTGAGATGGCTGTACTTCTTCTGTGTACCTGCACTGTTTTGGGATTCAGGATCTACCCTTTTGATTTGGGACTTGTTTTGGTGTGATCTTAGTAGTACTAAATTTGCTTATGGTCTTGAAATTATCACAGATAGCAGAGGATTACTCTCACTGTGAATTCCTAATCCGCCTCCCAGGATATTGCCCAAGTATGTTGGTTCTTACAGAGCCTCAAGACAAATCTTCCTTTGTTTCCTTTCTCATTTCCATATCTGTTGCAGGAACATTGTTTGGTTGCTCTCAAAATATTAATTTGGTTCTCATCTGTTTTCAGTGCCTGCTTTCCGGGATGTTATTGATGTACCTCTTGTTGTGAGGAGGTTGCACAAAACCCGCAAGGAGGTTTGGCTTCTGAACACTGTTGAAACCCTTCTTTATATCATTCAAATGTTGATCCAAGTCTTCTATTTTCTTAACATAGGCAAGGAAGGAACTTGGCATCAGTGATGACGTGAAGCTGGTAATCCTTAACTTTGGTGGACAGGTGAGAATATTAAAAGTTTCTGTAGATCTGATACGTGTGCTCAAATTTGCGTGAAGTATATTTCTCTTTCTCCATTTAATGTCTGCTGCAATGTTTGTCCCTGATATGCTTTGATGCCTTATGCATTGGTTGGAAATGTACAATAATTTCATTCTTACTGCAAACCTCTTTCCCTCTTGTGTAGCCATCTGGGTGGAAGTTGAAAGAGGAGTACTTACCTTCTGGTTGGCTTTGCCTGGTACCTTTTTCAGTAACAATGTCTATGTATTAGTAATGTATAAAAACACATTTTCATAATGGTTGTTGAAGCATGTGAGTTTTGATTCAGGTTTGTGGTGCTTCTGACAGCCAGGAGCTTCCACCAAATTTCATAAAGCTTGCAAAAGATGCCTACACACCTGATCTTATTGCAGCATCAGACTGCATGCTTGGTCAGTATGATATTTTTGGTAGCTGAACTAAATTAAATGGTTTGAAACAGAAACTTATTGGGATTTCCATTTCTTCAGGGAAAATTGGATATGGCACTGTCAGTGAAGCCCTGGCATTCAAGCTACCATTTGTCTTTGTGCGAAGAGATTATTTCAATGAAGAACCCTTTTTGAGAAATATGCTTGAGGTGCAATAATTGTTTCCGAGTGTCATCATAATCTTTTGTTTTCTTCCTTTCTTCCTCTTCCTCTTCCTCTTATTCTTCTGTTCTCTCTGTGATCTTTTCTTGTAGCTCCTTTCACGTTATTTTGATAGTAGTGAAATATAATGTCTTGAAACAGTATTACCAGTGTGGTGTTGAGATGATTAGGAGAGATTTACTCATTGGTCACTGGAAACCTTATCTTGAACGTGCAATTAGTTTGAAACCATGCTATGAGGGAGGCATTAATGGAGGCGAGGTACTAACTTCCTTTCCTGATTTCTGTGATTTTCTTGACATGTTTCTCAACACTGATATACTGCTTTTGGATATTTTGAAATTGTAGGTGGCAGCTCACATTTTGCAGGAGACAGCTATTGGTAAAAACTACGCTTCAGATAAGGTAAGCAAAGTTGTGATATCTAGTTTTATGTGGGGTGTAATCAATAATGCATGTGTTTCGCATCAACATCATTGTGGACAAGGTTTATGTAATGATAATGTAACTATCTTCAAAGAAAATGTACAAGACAAATGTTAAGAATAATTAATCCATGGATGTTAATTCTCTTATTCCTTCAATTTTCAACCTTTCATTCCTTTGTGCTTAGTTTTTGAGAATTGAGAGATTTTGCATATGGCTGAGCTGCCTTGATTCTTTTCGCTGTGACAATTTTTATTTTGTCACACAGCTTGTACATTGTTAAAATGGTAGAACTTTTTATGAAAAAAATTGAGTTACTAAATTCAGATTTACATTGAAATATTATTTCCTTGTCTTTGAATGGTCTAAAACAATTGTTCTGTTTTTCCTTGTGAAAGTGTAGTTCAGTGGAGCAAGAAGATTGCGAGATGCTATTGTCCTTGGTTATCAATTACAAAGGGTCCCTGGACGAGATATCAGCATCCCAGAATGGTATTCAAGTGCTGAAAATGAACTCAATAAATCTACCGGGTCTCCAACTACCCAAATAATTGAAAATGGATCCCTGACAAGCTTGTGAGTTTTGTCTTTCTCCATTTAACTTGGCAGATTCTTAATTTTGATGAGACATTCAATTCTTTATTCTGTTGACATTTTTATGCAACTCTTTCCAGATGCACTGATGATTTTGAGATTCTACATGGAGATCTTCAAGGCCTTCCAGATACAAAGAGTTTCTTAAAGAGCTTGGCAGAGCTAGATACTGTATATGACTCTGAGAAGAACACTGAGAAGCGCCAAATGCGGGAACGTAAGGCTGCTGCAGGACTCTTTAATTGGGAGGTCTGTATCATGTTCAATAAAACACATTGATTTTAACTCGTGTACTCTTTTAGTGTTTTCACAAACCAGAATGCTTAGCATTAATAGCAACTATGTACTAGGTTGACTCTAGGCATTGTAGTGATTTGCAGTTTCTTCTCAATCAGTTGCATTCCTGCACTATGAATCACTATCATCTTCAAAATGGATGGATTTTAATGTCATTTGGAAATTAAAGTAGGTCCTCATGTGTTTGATACAAACATGGAAGGAGTTTATTTGCCTATGTTGTATTTGTACAGGAAGATATCTACGTGGCAAGAGCACCTGGGAGATTGGATGTAATGGGAGGGATTGCTGATTACTCAGGAAGTCTTGTGTTGCAGGTTAGAATTCTCTATTTTTTTAAGCTTTGCCATCACAGTAAAAATTTTTGCTGTCTTTGTTCCTTTTTTTTTTCACCTTGTATTTACTTAAACCTTACCGCTCGCTGTATTTTATCCTTTTTGTTTCAAAAAGTTACTAATGCCTGGAGGCAGCACCACAGTTCTCACCAAGTCTTGCTTTGGGTGCCTGGGCGATATCCATTTTGTGAAGGATTAATACACTTTATATTAATCTGGCTTCCCAAAATAATTTGGTGCTAATCAATTTATCTATTTCTCTTCCTGTCTATCACATCTGAATCCTATTTCCTCCGTCTGTTGACTATTTCTTCCTTTCTCTTTGTTTTCTATAGAAGAAACGTAATGTTGACCATGGTCCTGACAATCAAACCACTCCTGTATCCTTAAGTGTATTATCATGCACCATGTATGAATTTAGTCATAGTGAGGAAAAACTCCACCTCTTTCATATCAGATCTGTCACTATTGAGTTGATTAACGATCTTCCATTTCTTTTGTCATAGATGCCTATTAAAGAAGCCTGCCATGTTGCTGTGCAAAGGAACCATGCGAGTAAACATAGGCTCTGGAAACATGCCCAGGCTCGGCAAAATGCAAAAGGACAGGGGCCTACCCCTGTTCTTCAAATAGTAAGTATGGCATTTGAATATTGAACCATTATTTCCGCACACGCTCATCCATCCATAATCCCCTCTAGTCACTCTCCATATACGATATAGATTGGTGGTTTATGTTGTTAATTCAGCTGTGATAACTATGATTTGAACTCATTTTGTGCAGCTTAAAGTTTAATATGTGAGATAGATCTTTAGCTGCTATTGTAAACATCTTTCTTTATCTCAATCAGGTATCCTATGGGTCAGAATTAAGCAATCGTGGTCCAACCTTTGACATGGATCTATCTGATTTTATGGATGGAGAGATGCCAATATCATATGACAAGGCAAAAAAATATTTTGCTCAAGATCCATCACAAAAGTAGGTCACTGTCACTTTTGTTTCTTATTTGGATATATTGAGAACTCTGGATCTTACTTTCATGGTCCCTCTTCTAGGTGGGCTGCTTATGTTGCAGGGACAATTCTTGTTTTGATGACAGAATTAGGTGTACTCTTTGAGGATAGCATTAGCATGCTGGTATGAGTCGCCGTCTTGCATTCTTTCTCCATTAGTAGATTCTATTGCTTCTTTTTTTATCAATTGCTATGTTGGCTTTCTTTGTTTTTCCCCTGCCTCTGTCCCATTGACTTCAATATGCATGAAAATACAGATGATAAGATTGCTTTCATGTATCTTGCTGCCATATAACCATAAAACTGCTATACTATAGGTAGGTTTACAATGACCCAAAGCTTAAGGTGAACTAGGTAAACTGTGCTAAATTTCTGGTTATTGTCGGTTGCATGTGGACTTTTTTTGTCCTTTTCGTTGTAGATCATCTGGTGCATATTCTGGGCTTTGCTCATTTCAGATCTTAATTATTCCTACACGGAAATACAGGTTTCTTCAGCAGTCCCTGAGGGAAAAGGGGTATCTTCTTCTGCATCAGTGGAGGTTGCCAGCATGTCTGCTATAGCTGCTGCTCATGGTAACTGCTATTCTAATTCTCCTGAACTCATTGGCAGTTCATTTTTTCTTTTAATATGTCTGCCATGTTATAATTTGGTCCTTTCGCTAGCTGCCCAATTAATGTTCTTATCATGACTAATGACCTTTATGTAAACTGGATTTTGAAATAATCAAGATGGTTCAACCACAGATCAATGGGGTAGTGGATGGCTAAGTGGAAGCACATGAGTTTTAGGACAGAATACTAGGTAGGAAATGAATAAATAAATAAAAACTGTGAATTTGTAATTTTTTTTGTAAATTTTTACCCCGAATCAATGGATAAGGAAATAAATAAATAAATAAAAACTGTGAATTTGTAATTTTTTACCCTGAATCAATGGATACGAAGACTTTCTCCATTGTTTGAGACTTTTTCAGAGTTTTTTGAAGATTAATTAAATTGGTTTTACTTCCAATTACCAGAATAAATGCCTTGCCACTGTGGAGAACTTGCCACCGTTAAACAAAATGCTAAGCTTAAATAATGTAAAGCTTTTATTTGTCACCGTAATTTTTTGTTAGGAATGTTCCTTGCAGAAGCTAATAATCTACTTTGTAAACATCTGCAGCTAATGAACTCTGTAAATATCTAACAAGGTTTAGTTCATTTATTTCAAGCTGTAGTCTCGTTAGATTGAATCCCAGCAATTTATGAAGAATACTGCCTGCATCATACCAAAAATTCTGTTTCTTACAGTAAGCTGTTGTATAAGGCCACTATCATTTATTTTTCCTACTGGACTATGGATACTCTTGGATATTCATGAACTGATATTCTTGATGTTGTCAAACAATTGACTTTAAAGTTAAACCTTCCTGTAAATGTTGCAGGATTAAGTATCAGTCCAAGAGATATTGCTTTGCTCTGCCAAAAGGTTTGATTTTTAACAAATAGAAGAAAACTTCTTATTAGCAAAACATGTATATCAGTTCTGACATAAGAAGTGTTCAATAGGTAGAGAATCACATTGTTGGAGCTCCATGTGGTGTAATGGATCAGATGACTTCAGCATGCGGTGAAGCCAACAAACTTCTTGCAATGGTGTGCCAGGTAAGGATCATTCATGCCGCTGCCTAAGCTTTTGATAAAGATGTTCCAAAGGATAAGAAACAATGCTATACCTATGTTGATTATCAATGCAGCCTGCAGAGGTTATTGGGCTTGTAGAAATTCCTAGCCATATTCGTTTCTGGGGAATTGATTCAGGAATACGACACAGGTATCCAGCTCCCTGAATGCTTTTTATTAATTCTCCTGCCACTCATTTTACAAATTGACATTTGCATGTAATGTTCATTCATTCTAAGCACTCTTTCATTTTCTCTATTTCAGGTTTTTTCTTGATTGCTTTCACTAATTGATTGTTAAGTCTCCATGGATGTTTTGTCTTATTTGATTTGAGGATTTGGCATCTTTTCATTTTAGTAAAAGAAACTGTGTTGTGGCTCACTACCAACCTCTCCAACCTCTATTAGACATGGTATATTAGTTGTTTACAGATCAGGCATTATGGAACTTAATAATGGTTGTTAATTCTTGTTCTTGCCAGGCCCTTGACCTGCTCACTTTCCTGCAGGAAAATATTTATTACATGTTCAAGAAATTAATGGTCTATGAAGCTCCTTCTAATGGCTACATTTGCTTCTGGATTATTGTAGTAATTTTTTGGCATTGCTAATGGCATATATAATGTACTAATTTCACCACTTTGATAACTTCTGTAGCAGACCACGCTTCTTTATCTGTTGGCATTGCTTAGCTCCTATTTTAATGCAGTAATTTTTTTTTTTCTTTGGCAGTGTTGGCGGTGCAGATTATGGATCTGTAAGAATAGGTGCCTTCATGGGTCGAAAGATGATTAAGTCCATAGCATCATCTACTTTGTCCAGATCACTGCCCACGGCTAATGGGTTAATCCATGATGAGTTGGAGGATCATAGCGTGGATCTAATCAAAGCTGAAGCTTCATTGGATTACTTGTGTAACTTATCACCACACAGGTAAGGGTCTTTTGAGGTCCATTCCATAATTTGTGTAAAGTTGGTAGTAATCCATGTGATGTGTGGGATGCTTTGATTAATTTCTCTTATGTTGATAATGTTTTTATCCTTACATCCTGTAGTTTTCTTACAAAGCCTTGTGACTGTTTTGATTAAAAAAAAAACTCTTCTCTTCTCTTTGTGGGATGAATTAAATACTCTTACATTGCTTAGGAAACATGGCCTCTTATTATAGTTGAAACGCACATTTTAATAAAATAGAGAAAAAACAGTTTTTACTTGTCATAACCTCATGCTTCCACAATCGACAGGTGATTCCCCGCTTCTATAATATATTATCACAGTGTTAGATGGTTCTAACTTGATGTTCTCTTTACTTTCCGTTCCAAATGCTGTATTTCTTTGTGAGTTTTACTTCTTAATATTAGTTTTCTGTTGTCATTCTCCATTATCTTGCTTTATGATTATGGTTATGTGACATCTGAATCTTGTCCTGCAACTCTGAAGTAAATGCGCGTGCATTTTTTACTTTTATGTTAAATCTGATGATACAGATATGAGGCTCTCTATGCTAAGATGCTTCCTGAATCCATCCTTGGAGAGACCTTTCTGGAGAAGTATATTGATCATAATGATGCTGTCACGATAATTGATAAGAAGCGCACATATGTTGTGAGAGCACCGGCTAATCATCCTATATATGAAAACTTCCGTGTCAAGGTCAGCAATAATTTCATTTCATTGTTTCAAATATAGATTGGACACCTTTGGAAATTACGTTCAGTGGATACAGTTGTCCATGCTATTTCTAAAATCCTCTTTGTTCTGCTTCTTGATGTTAGGCCTTCAAAGCATTGTTAACTTCCACCAGTTCAGATGAGCAACTTACAGCTCTTGGAGAACTATTGTACCAGGTATATTCAAATTTGTTTGACATCACTGTGATTGCGATTTTCATTGGTGGAAACTTCAGATTTGATTTGCCAGATATTCATTATCCAGATATAGGAAATGTTACAAAGATGTTCACTACTCTATATTTCTGTCCTGTAATCATGATAAAGTGACTGGAAAAGCCATTATTAATGTGTGAAGCCAGCCATGTTTGGTTGACAGTGCCATGTCCCCTTTCCTTTAGGGGAATTATTGACTTATTGACCACAGTAAAGCATTATTCTGAAAGTAGATAAACATCCTGATTGTTAACTTTTTACACCAAAGAAATCTTACTATTTTTTAACATTAAAATAAATAATAACAGCCTGCTCAATGAATGGAATCACGAGAAATATGAAATAGAGGAAAGTGGATTGAAAATATTTATTAATGTGCCATGTTATTTTGCAGTGTCACTATAGCTACAGTGCTTGTGGGCTTGGCTCTGATGGGACGGATAGGCTTGTGCGGTTGGTACAGGAAATGCAACATGGCAAACCATCAAAATCCGAGGATGGGACTTTATATGGAGCAAAAATAACTGGTGGGGGTTCTGGTGGAACTGTTTGTGTAATCGGTAGGAACTGTCTTAGAAGCAGCCAACAAATTCTGGAGGTAATTCTAGACCAGCATGATCATAGAAAAATGTTAATTTTTCTCCTTTATGCATTTGTTCCTTTTATCATCATTCACATGTTCTTGTTCTTCAAGGTGACCAATTACAAATAGAATTATCTTGAATTTGATATTTGCCGAGATACTTTCCTACCTTTTCATACATGCCCTGTTTTTTTCATGCTCTTGCATTTGATGATAGGCCTAGGACACCGAATTAACTAGAGCTTATATTTTTGCTTTCTATTGTCATTGCTCATATTTAACAAGTAATTACAATTGCAAGCCATTGTAGATTGATGAGTGTATTTTTTCCTGCTGCTTATCGATGCTAATCATTTAGAAGGGAAAAACATACTATTTCTTGTTCCTTTATAATTGCTGTTGGATTTAACTTGTTGATAAGCAATCTGTGTATTTTAAGTATTTTTCTTGTTCCTTTATAATTGCTATTGGATTTAACTTGTTGATAAGCAATCTGTCATTTTGAATGTCCAGATTCAGCACAGATACAAAGGAGGAACTGGGTATTTGCCATTTATTTTTGAGGGTTCGTCGCCAGGGTCGGGAAAATTCGGATACTTGAGAATTCGCCGGGCGGTGTCCAGAGCTTAGAATTTAGTCAGCTGTCTCTCGTTATGGTTAGTGGTTACTATATCAAGATACAGAACATTTCTGTATTAGTAAACTGTAACCACAATCCAGCTGCATAAATTATTATCATTATTCCAGGAATTTGTATTTCGGATATTACTTTATAAAAATCCAACTGCTTCCCCTCCGAATAATAGAGCATGTTTCAGACCAAAAATTGTCACTGATTCACCAGTGTGCGTTAGAATCTGATGGGATATCCCTTTATGAAGTTGATGTGAAGGACTCGGTACGGTAGTTTTGATCGCCTCTGTGCCATCTGTTTTTTACCGCCGCAATTTATCAATACGGAAACGAATCGTTTAATGACCCGAGCCATACAGTTTTATGACGCCCACCAGTTATTTTTTACCTCAGAGTTGTTCCATGCCGATTTGTTTACTGGGAATTTAAACTTGATAGTTAAATGTGATCTTTGAAGGGGTTTCCTAAAATGACTAGATACTTGTTCCAATCAGAAAAAAGAACAAGGTTATAGAGCCTTTGAAGCTCATAGATTTACATCTGACCCGAGACATTCAGTTTTATTTGCCTGACGCCTGCCAGTTATTTTTTACCTCAGAATTATTCTATGTCGATTTATTTACTGGGAATTTAAACTTGGTAGTTAAATTTGTCAACTTAGGAAAACGAAAGGGGTTTTCAGAAAAAAAGAACAAGGTGATAGAGCCTTTGAAGCTCATAGATTTACATCAAATGATTCTTTTGGTTATACACTGTCCAGCAATGGCTCCCAACATCCATTATAATGCACGTCTGGGATTATAAATCCCCACTCGCCTTTTATGAACAAGTGACCATAAAATCAGAGTACAAGGCCTACGCCACTAATAATTGCTCAGAAAGAATGTTTGCTTTCAGGGGGCGAGGGGACTGTCACTGCCATCCTGCCGATAGTAGGATTCGTAAGTGGCTATTCTTGTCTTCGACTCGGGCAGCTCCAGATCTTTCCTAAATTCAGCAGACATCTTGGCAAAATCCGACATCTGAGTCCTCTTCCATTCCTTTCGACAAATACAGTGAAAACAAATAAGCAAGCAAGAAACAGAGTAGAGGAAAATGATGGGATGAAGGCATCGGAAGTAAAACAGCAAATGCAAGTGATGGGGCTACAAGGTGGGATTGACTGGAGCATTAAGAACATATCCAACAGATTTACGGCAAAATCCTAGATGTTCGTTTAAAATATAAACAAAGAAAAGAAAAAACCTGGGCGTGGGCTTGGTAACATCTTGGGCTCACTTCAGCTGAGACAACACAGTGGCTTGCCACATAACCTAGCCGGCAGCCATGGCAAACCTATAGCTAACCCTGACCAGCTAATACTGTTGTTGGCCAGGCATGAAGCAATATAACCTTGATGATTTTGTGGTTGAGACGGGTCTCATACTTTCAATTATGAATTATAGGATTTATTCTTAATGCTCCTCCAAAACCAGAACAACAAAGACTAAGAACAGGTACGATGACAGGATTTATCATTTGTAGACTACTAGATTTCCAGAGCCTGATTCTCACAGATTTAGAGCGAAAGTACATTGAAAAGAAGCACAGCAAAACCTTGGTTGGAGGCTTGAAAGTTCAATGGCTGTGTAAATTCAAGACAAGTGGGCAAAAAGTAAACATAGCTATCATGTAAGGAAAAGAAAAGACATGCAGTCTATTGGATGATATTGCTATCTTAATGCGGATATGAGAAATGTGTGGAATCTATTCCATTTTGACTTTGCAAACAAGGTTATTGACCTTGGCACTGACCAATTAATTAACTGATTTAATTACATGATGAAACAAGAGGAAACTAGCTTGAATCATTCAAGATTTCGACCATAAAAAAGGGGTACCAATAGAGCCAAGCACAATTGCCTTGACCTTCCGATTTTTGCAGTTTGCTGAAAGAAAAAATGGAACTCTTGATTCACAATTCATATTCTAACATTCCCCTGTTCTCGAACATCTTTTGCCTGAAACTACATTAAAGCATACAGTAGCAACCTATGCAAAGAAGATTTTCAAGAAAATAAAATATAGCATGATTACCTCAAAATCCCACTCCCCGTACAAGTTGGGATCATTCTTGTCTGACCAAACATAAGCAAATGCTTGTGACTTGTTAGATGAGTCCTGCAAAATATCATCACCATCTATTAATTTCTGCAACAATATAGAACAACTCCATGAGAGACACATGGGACGATCTTTCTCATCTGTTTGGAGACCTTCCCCTTGAAATGGACCATAAATTTTAAGAGTATCTGGCTTTCCATTTGAATTTTAGCCCATGCAGGCTCAAAACCACAATACTTCTTTTGCACCCACCCATGAGACATTATTCAAATTCGAAACATCCAAAGAAAAGTATGAAAAAACTAAAACTGCGACATGCCAGTTAACCAGTCGATCATGAATTAGAAAAAAAAAGATGGTTGATGATTAACAATGTTCTTGACAGTCAATTCCTATCCTGCGGAGAAGGAATTGGCAGCTTACCTACTTAGCAACAACAAGGGCATGCAATCAATGAATCATGAACATCCCATTTAAATTCATGACAAGAAAACATTGAAGATTGTTGGAGCGAACTCACTTACCATCAAAGAAACATCAACAGCGACTCTTTCATATTCAACATCCTCAAATTCATCTAAAATATACAATTCCAGATCAGTGATGCCCCGGAGAACCTGCACTAACAAGAACTCATACATTGGATGCAGCCTAAGACGCAAGAATCAAAATCACTAAGAAAACACGTTCATTAAATTTAACATTTTAAAAAGAAAACAATTGGCAGCAACCAAAACTTGAGATTATACATAAGAAAAATTTCAGCTTAGATTAAGAAATGAGAAAATTAGGACCTGAACATAAAAGTGAACCAATGAGACAGACCTTTCCAGTAACTTTCTTGTTCTCCACAGGTAGAATTGCAGGGTAGACGCGCCCTTTTATGCTAAACCTGTGACTACAAAACAACAACAAAAAGTAGCAAAAATAAATTGTGGTTTATGATCAGTGATGAATGAGTATTAAAAAAACTGGAATAAAGAAGAAATCGATACAAGGAGAGGAAGAGTTATTATTAAAATGAAATCACAGGCCAATTTTAATTTAACGAAAAAGAGAAGGAAAAAAAAAGACAGACTGGCCGTCGAGGATGGCTGGAGAAGATTGAGGGATGCGGCTCAAGAGGGCACGAACAACGTCATCAGCAAGAAGGCTTCCGTACACGAACACGTTGTGGACCTGATTGCCTCCTACCATTGCCATTGCTGTTGGTGGCTTGTTGCTGACCAAATATCACCCTCTCTTTCTCTGAACAAGACAGGACAAAATGGTCTTCTTATTGCCACCTAGGACAACTCATTTGTAATGTGAGATTTCATTCTAGTCCTCAAATTAAAAACAAAAAAAACAAATTGAAATGTTATCCAGTCAATTGCACACAGTCCATACGCTTCATTGATTCGATTGATTGAGGCCCTCTCGGGTGTTTTCATGTGTTAGATAGTTTTCGTAAGATTGGGATTTGTTTGAGTGAATTTTTTAGCCTAAATGGATTTTTGGCCATATATATATAAAATGGAGTACTTTCTCTGTTGCGTCAAGATGTTTTTAGCCTAAATGGATTTTGGGCTATATATATATATATATAATGGAGTACTTTCTCTGTTGCGTCAAGATATATATATAGAATTAGGACATCCATCACTGGCAACATAACTTCATATGCTCATTGGATAAACACAGATGCATTTAACTCTCCATGCCACAGTGGCAGAGGGTCAACAGGGTAACAGTCTCTTATCGCTCCCTCTGAGTTAATCCTTGAAAACAATGAATATAACGAGCAAAAGGATTGAGTTTGAGCAACTCTGTGTGCAATGCAATGAAGAAAAAATCTGCTAGAAATAACAAGTCATCAAGTCTCACAATGACAGTGCATATATAACAGCCCCATTTGCACCATATCGTGAACGGAGGGAAACCGCCTCTACCACCGATTGCTGCAAGAAAATGGGTTATCTACAATAGCCAAGCAACCTGCAGGCACAAAAACAGAGAGAGCACATTCCTTCCATGCGAATTTGTGCTTGGCTACTGTAGATACCCCATTTTGTCAAATTGAAATCATATTTCTTGACAATTTTTTGTAGATACATACCCCCTTCAACACTTCAAAACCATTTTCTTCAGCTCGCCTATGCATCCTATCAGGCTGTTTATGGCAGCTATAAAGCAAAATGTTTGTACGTTGTGGTTGAAAAAGTGATAGCGGTGATTTTTTAAAGTATTTAATTATTAAAAATATATTAAAATAATTTTTTTATTTAAAAAAAATTTATTTTTAATATTAATGAATTAAAAAAAATTAAATGAATTATATATTTAACCTATTTTACTGAATTCTCAGTCGGCTCAAATTAAAATCTTTTCAAAATAAAAGGAAATAAGATCTTTTTAAAAGCTATTTAGTATCTATTCATTATTAAAAACAATTATTTTATTTTTTTCTTTTCATTTTCAACAAAAAATTGAAAAACATATTCATTTATTAAAAAAATGAGTTTTCTCAAAAAAAATTCATCAAAATTAAAAATTATTTCCATAAAAAATCATATTTTATAACAGCCATCCAAATACTTTATTTCATTTAAACCAAGAATCATCACAAAAAAAAACTTATATTGTTAACTAAGAAAATTTTGCAGTTAAATTTATGACATATTGAAACGTGAAAATGTGAAAAAATAAATAAATTTAATCTTTCGATTGCATTTACAAAATTATATTGTGTCCTGTCTTCTTTTTTTCATTGCAAAAACTTGTAAAGAATAAATGTGAATGTGGAGAACCTCTAAAATGTGTGGTTTTTCAAACTTAATAGAAATTCGAAAAATTGAAAAACTAATCTTTTAGTTTTTAGATGGGAAAGTATTTTATTAAAAAAATTCACTATTTATTTCTATGATTTGAGGGTTTTTTTTTATTTTTAATCTGAGTATTACTTTGTTCAGAATTTTAGTATTGCTTTGTTTTTGCAGCAACAAATAAATGGATGGGTATTTACTTTCCTTTTTTTCTTCAAAGGCACTTCATTTTTTTTACTTTCCTCGTACAGAATCTACAGATGACTCGGTTGTTCAGCGCAATAGTTTCAGTTGTGAATCTCACGCAAGCTAGGTTATGGTTGGGAGCTGTAGGAGTGCTGACCACACGCTCAGTTATCCCCAAGGTTCAACAATGGCAGTCTATGTACATGGAATTTGTCATGCTGTTGGAAAACAAAGAAAGCTTGGAAATTTTTGGCATTAAACAAGATCAATAGAATTCTACAACCAATATTCAAAGCTTCGACTGCTTTTCTAGTCTCCTGAATCGTCAACGTTATTCACCTGTGACCAATGACCAATTTGATAGTCTCCTTGTTTCATCTCCCGGGAAATTTCCAGCAAGATAGCCAGCTAGGCATCTCAAAACATTCTTACCCTTGATTCAATCATAATCAAACATTCAAGACATGCTTCTGAAGATAAATTGGCACTCGCATGAAATAATGGAATTTGAATTATTCCTTGTTATTTTCATTGGAAATAAAAGGTTGAATAAAAGAAGTTGTTCCATCTACTTTTCTGTCATTTGGCCAATAAGAACAAGGAAAGCTATTTTGCCGTTTGGAACTTAATCTAATTGAAGGTTAGAGATGTGGCACTGTCAAAAGACTAGATAGACTGCTACAGACTCTACTATAAAAAACAGCTCTTCCTTTGTTTTGGAAAGGTCAACGGAAGATTCAGAAAGGTTGGGCTAACGAAGCCTGGTTTAATATCTAATGTATAGGTCTTCGACTTTCAAGAGTCCATTACAACGGCTTCTTGGAGTGGACGAAGATGAAGGACTGGCATATGGGATATGAGCGCTTTCGGGGATGTCCCAGTTATCTTCTTCTCGGTGGGAATACCATTCCCTGTAATTCCAAGAACCTTCCTTACTTCTTTTGCTAGTTCTATCACCATCTCGTCCTCATGACCTGAGTACACATTTCAGTGCTCGATCATTAGCAAGAGCAATTCAAAATGGATCTAAATAGTATGGTATATTCATGAGAAATGATCACTGTACAAAAAGAAATTAAATCTTACCGATAGCAAACATGGCTTTTTCTAGCAGGAAGAGATAGTCTCTGTTGTTCCCACATGGTCCATGAGCAGTTGCAATTTGCCTGAAATGGTGAGAAAGAATCTATAAGGTAAATTGTTTACGGGCTGCACTTCATTCAAGCAGAAACAATAATGGTTATAAAGGGTTGGATTATGTCATCTAACGTACCTAGCCATTTCCTCCAAAGGGGCAGGCCCGAGGTAGTACTTGTTTGACACCTTGTCTGGAGTCGATGTGAAACTGCACATGTGAGAACACATTTCTTTAAGAAAATCATGCCAAAAAGGAGGATGGATGTCATAAACATCGTCTCTTTTAACAAAAATAAATATGAATTCATAGATGTTAAAATGGTTAACTTACACTATAACTCCAGTTAAAGCAGGTTGTGAGGGTTCCCCTTCCTATATTGAGGAAAAGCACAAATGGATCAAAAATATGAGGACAATGAGCATAAAGACAGACCTAGAAATCATTTGGCAAATTCAGACACTTCAACAAAAACAAATCATTATCTTACCTTATAAAAGTCTACGACGGTCTTTTTATCATATTCGCATTCTCTCCTCTCCAAATACTACAAAAAATTAAAATCAATGCATATCAATACATGTAAGAAATGACAATTCAGTAACTGCTTTCAAAGGAAGGGGAAAAGATTTCCCACTATAATAATATATGAATGTGGCTGAATTATGTAAAAAGGCGTATTAATTGCAAATTAATTTCTTTAGTAATGCCACTCCATCTTAGATCATACCCCCTACATTTCTCCCATCAAATTAGTACATAAGTCAGCTCTGCCCAGCAATGTTAAGCTAGAAATACTGCAACAGGACATACCTCCATAGCTAATCTTTCCCTTTCAGGACCTCCCCGTACACAATAGGCAGCTCCCCACTGTAAGAATTGAAAAGAGAGGAATAAGAAACAAAACAAGGAAGAACGCAAGCCTATTGAAAGTGAGATAAAGCAACAGTACAAAGATTTAAATGAAAAGGATGAGCATTTTTGGCCGACCACCGCCACCAACAAAACCAGGTCAAAGGCATAAAAGTTGCTAAAGAGTTGAACTTACGCAAATAGCTCCTTCAACATTTTCCAGCGTGCAAGTTCTTGCAGGACTCTCAGGTGTACCTCTGTGATCAATGCACGCTGACATCCAGAACATGAGATTTGTTAACAACAGCTTAACTAATTAGAGACCATGAATATTCATGATTATTACTGTAATTGATAAAATGACTTCAAACTGACAAGTAACATACCAAGATCAAAGACACGCCTGTAGTCTTTGATAAATCCAATCACTTTCTCATCATATTCAAAACCTGGGTTCCACACCAATGAACCATAGCCAAAAATCCAGAAAACCATTTTCGCTTATCTCCTGAGAAAGGTCACCATTCACATAATTAAAAACAAACTACAAGGCTAATCCCAAATCATAACATTATAATTCCCGGGAAAAAAAAATATTTTCAGGAATCAACACAAATAACAGTAGTTCCGATGGGCCATATTCTCCAAGTTCAAAAATTACTGCAAAAGGCACAAACCCAGTTCCTATCCTACGGGATTGCATCTAAAATGTCGATCAGAAACATTTCCCTCAGTAAAAGATTCTCACTTTTGGCCACACCACATAAGACTGAAGCAAGAATTACATTAGATTATAAAATCAATGTTCGAAAAGTAAAATGACAATAAACAACCGACACTGTTTCATGGACAGAAAATGGAGAGGCAAAATAAAAATAAAAGGAAATCTGAAAGAACAAAAGATGAAATCGAAAAGGAAAGACAAAAGGATGGTGATTACAAGGAGTGGAGCAAGAAGGAGCCAATGTTGTGCGATCCAAGAGGGCAAAATGTGAGATTTATGAAGATGGTGGCTGAAGGGCAATGGCCAGTCAGCTGGTTGGCGGGATAATAGAGAGGAAACAAAGAGGGGGGGGAGAGATGAAATCGGGGCTTAAAGGATCCCTCTCTCTATCTCTCTCGCCTTGGTTTCTTCTGGTCTTTGAGGATGAAGGGATTGCTAGAGTGGCGAAGATAGAGCCTATTTATCGAGGAAGGAAAGGGGTGATGAGAGGCCTCTTCAAGTTGTTGTGCGGCCAACTCGACCCAACCCCTCGACCACGATTCCATGCCTATGCCACCTATGTGTAATATGTATGTACTATGTATGCATGCATGCATGCATGTATGTATTTCTCTTGCATGCATTTTTTTTCTTTAAAAAACCAATTTAATTTTCTAAATAAAAAACACTAACCAAAGTAAGTCGAGGAAAAACATAACCAATTACTACGGATTTTCATGTTAGCTTTTATAGAAGTAGTATCTTGACCTAGTTCTTATACATTGAGATTAAGTCTTTCTCTTTGATTTAATAAAAAAAAAGAGATTATATAATAAGATTAACTTAATTTCTTGAGTGATAATAATTGTTATTTTTAGCGAATATTTATACATATAAAAAGATATTTTGTATTTGTTTGATAATATAATTTTAATTTTTTAAAAAAAAAATAATTAAAAATATATTTATTTATTATTTTCTCTAATATTAACATGTCAGAATTATAGAAGAATATTTAAAAATTTTAATTTGATATTTTTTAGATAAAATAATAATTTAAAAGGCAAAAATACCACAATAACAAACCAATACTAACCATATACTATATTATTACTTGGAATTAAGAATAATATTGATTGTATGATGATATTATACTACTTATCCATGCTTAAACTAACAAGATGACAAACCTTTCCTTTTATGTTGAATAATTGCCAATGAGGTTTCATGGTGGCCCTCTGCGAATATCCCATAAATTTCTCAATTTATCTTCTTGTTTTCTTTTCAATTAATTTTTTTTTATTTTTTTTATCTCAATGTAGTGCTATTATTAAGTGTCTTTGTAGAAGAAAAAATGACCAAGAAAATCTATATATATTTAATAAAAAGATATTTCCTTGTAAAATATACATAATTTTTTTTTGTTTCCTCCAAATGAAAGTGTTAAATATTATTTAACAAAAACTATTGAATACTGCAATCAGTGGTCATCATGCATGGCTTAATTAGCATGAAAGCATCCTGATAATGGAAACCAGTAATTGTATTGGTGGAGGGCAGGGCAGATGCATTGAACGTGGACAGGATCTTAGCTGGATGGGTTTCTTCCGCGTGCCACCGTTTTCCGTTGAAAGCTTCAAGAACAAGTTGCTGCAACGGCTCGTGTTCTGCTCTTTTTCCAAGTCAAAACCCACGACGAGAAGTTACCGAACCACCATCGGATGACGGTCATTCTTCAGGTTCAATGAACCTGGACATGCTCTCTCTTTTTTGCGTTGATTCTTAGTTTCCTAGGAGGAATTAAAAAATAAATCTATACCGGGAATATTAATGAGCCCTGTTATTGAAATTGTTTGAGATAAAAAAAAAAAAATTAGCTTCTAGAATCTATTTTTTTTAATTCAAGATTCCTTTTATTAATTGACATGAAAGAATTAGTAGATTTATTTCGTTCAAATTAAAAATAGACCAGGATTATGCACTTATAATATACACCCCGTCGTTACATTCCATTTAGGATTAGAAATAGACATAACTGGACATGTTTATATATATATATATATCTTCTTATTTGAGATTCTATTCCCTGTTCTATTCACCCTTTTGATTTTTATTAAATGAAGAAGTAGATTTGGTTTATTTTTTTAATATAATATAAGTAAAGTATCTTTTAGATAATTCAAATTAAAGTAATTAGATATCTATGAAATGATTGATCAATAAAAATATTCTAATATTCCACCTTTATTATATATTCCATACATAATATTAGATAAATATTATATTCATAGAATACGATTTGCTTTCAAGATTTCTTGAAGGTGAAATAATAGACATGCAAAACTTAAAATCTCGTGTTAAAAAGCATGGAAGTTTGACTCCTCTTCAAGATATAATATCAAAAATACTTATTAAATATGAACAATTCACTAAGAGATCTCGGATTGAATTGGTATTGTCTCTAACATGTATATATTTATTAGTGAAATTAATTAAAATTAATTGTTTTGAAATATTTCTTTATAATCTTAATATATTAAAATATTTTAAAAAAATACTATTTTAATATATTTTTAATTAAAACCCATCTTTTACCGCAACATCAACTTACCCAAAAATCATGTTGAAAAAGTAAACTCCAGAGCTATATATTCTAGTGAAGGATCGATATACACATGGACGACTCATGTAACAAATAATATTAATTCGACATGACTGGAATATATTTATTAAATTATTTTAGATATGCGACAATCCGTCTTCATATATATATATATATATATATATATATATATATGAAGAACATATATGTATCTTCAAAACAACGTGCATTGCAAAATCTAGATTTCAAGAAATATATGGATCCCGTCAAGAGTTGACTTCTTCCAGATCTGCACAGAAAGTAGGGTCTACAATTTGGTGTTATTAATTGCATGTTGATGTACTGACAGATTGTTGTGTTAAGCCTGTACGAATTAAGGGGTGAATATAACGACGACTTATTGTTTTGTAATATTTGAAACAATCAAGTAATTTCTTATTAAATTATATTGCTATGTTCTTCATATATATATATATATTTGGTGTGGTGCCCTTGTCGCTCGTGTTGCCTGCAAGGCTGTTAACGACTCAGTATCCTTGCGGGCTACATTTACTGGAAATAAAATGAGTTATTATTTTATAATTAATTTCTAGTCAATGAATTGTTCCAAAGAAGTAAAAATTAGAAGCATATTTGCATAAATAAATTATCTTTTTTTTATTATAATTAATTTCTTAATAAAAATTAGGTAACCTGCTGGGTTTTGATTTGGATTGTCTGGCCAATCACCATGGCTAAGCTTGGATACCACGTGTTGTGGAAATTGAACTTCTTGGAAAAAGCAGCACGACGTCGGGCAAGAGCAAGGTGAGATGAGCCGTCGGGCCATGGTCGGTCTCCTGCATGTACACGCAGGAGTTGATGTGCTAGCTCGAAGAAATGGTGGGCAGATGTCCTCCATACCGTCCACCAACAACAACATTCCAACTACCATGGCCTCCGGGTTTATTTTAACCTATAGTAATTTTATCTAGAAATATATGAAAATAAATATATTTAAAATAATTTAGAGTAATTTTTTATAACTTTAAAACAAAAGGAAATATAATACTGTTTCATTTATATCTATTAATTTTGTTTTTTAATTATAAAATAGTAACTAAACATTACTTTAATAATGGACACCATTCAATTTTACACTTTAAGCCTCTAAAAGTTTATTTCATAAGCCCACATGTTTTTTTTTTATTCTATTTTTTTAAAGTCAAAATACCATGAAAAGGTCATGTTTCATTTGCAATGTCAATCGCGTATCTTAACCATGATAAATGAGATAATATCACTATGAAATATAAATACACTTTTGGAATTTGGATCCAAACCCAAATTCAATTTTTTTAAAATAAGATGGCAAAGAGAATTATATCCCTGTCTAATTCAATAGATCCTCTATTAATAAAAATACATAATTACTTTTCTAAATCAACCTAGTATAGAAATAAATATTAAATTTATAAAACACTAAATTTTATTTAATCTTATTGTATATTATTGATAAATTTATTTTAAAATATCAAAATATACCATTACGTTTGCGAATTAAAACTTTGTATTAATATATATTAGTCTGGTTATTCAATTTTAAAGTTAGATTTAAAATTAAAAATAAATTAAATATTTAAAAATTATTCTATGTTTTCTTCTAAATATATTTTAAAATATTGTAATTTTAATATGATTGATTTGATAAGTTAATTGTTTAAAACTTATTTTATGGTTTTTTCTTTTCAAGTTATGTTTTGAAATAATATAGTTTTAAAATATTTTAGATTGACTGGGGGAATGTTAATTATTTTAGAGTTAAATTTAAAATTAAATCGATTAAAGATTAAATATTGATGTGATTAAAATAATAAATATTTAAAAATTATTTTATGTTTTTTTAAATATGTTTTAGAATATTATAATTGGGATGATTGATTTGATAAGTTCATTATTTAAAATTTGTTTTATTTTTTATTTTTAGTTATATTTTAAAATAATATAATTTTAAAATAAAAAAATATTGAAACGAAAATATTTTAGATTGATCGGATTAATCTTGAACGCCGGCCGGGTTTAATAACTTTGTGTGCTCGTATCCATTGGAGTGCTAATTTTGCCAGACCTGAGCAAGACATGCCTAGGATCACAAGATCAGCAGTGTCACGGGTGAAGTGTGCAATCACAACAGAAGAGAAGCTCCACCGCAGGTTCAAACCGAAGACCCTCGTCTCCAAACGTCCTCATTTTCTCCACCGCAGAATGGCCATCTTCACGGTCATTTTGAAACGCTGCCACGGATCACTGCGTCATCACCGGTACTTATCTTAAAGAAAACCTAAATGCCTCTTTTGCTTTTCTATTGAAAATTTAACTAAAGATTTTTCTTTTTTTTCTTGTTTTGCATTGAAGTTTAAATTCATATTTTTTCTATAACTCATGAACTGAAATTTAGATTCTGTAAATTATTCTTTGATCAGCATGTCTCCACTTATATTTGTTACAAAAATCCTGGGTTAGTTTCTGAATTACAAAAGTTGAACTCTGGGTCAAGTCTGGTTTTGCTACCATCCTGTAACAACCCGATGAGCTTTTTGGAATATGGGGTTTGATTGATTTTAACATGGCAGATATTGAAATGGAGGCAACACAATCAACCACAGCAATTAATAATAAGAAGCGGAAAAAGGGAAATCAAGACTGTAAGAATAGTAATTCATCTCGTGTTTTGAGCACTCCGCGAACGCGTTCTCAGGTATCCCCGGAGTGGACTGCTAAACAAGCACTCATTCTAGTGAATGAGATTGCTGCTGTTGACAAGGATAGCTCAAAAGCGGTATCGACCAATCAGAAATGGAAGATCATTGTTGGTAACTGCGTTGCGCTGGATGTAACGCATACCCTGAGTCAGTGCCGGAGCAAGTGGAACTCTTTGGTTATCGAGTACAACCAGATTAAAAAATGGGATAAAGAGTCCGAGTCGCGGAGTGACTTCTACTGGTCTCTGGGATGTGAAAGGAGAAAGGAATTTGGACTTCCGGAGAATTTTGATGATGAGCTGTTCAAAGCTATTGATGATTATATGTGGAGCCAGAAGGAACAGCTGGATACGGATCCAGATAACGACCTTCAAAAGGCTGACTTGCTTGATGTAATTGCAAACTTGGGTATGCTTCCTCTCCGATTTAACATGCAGTAATTTAGTTGTTGCTAGTTAAATCATTGATTGGGTATGCATATCATATTGTCAGTAATTACGAATGGTGCGTTACAGTGTTTATGATCAATTTTTTTTCCCTCCTGTTTTTGTTCATTTTAGATCAATTGTCATTTTATCTTATGTGTGTCACAAAAGTTCTTTAATGTTTGATTTTGGTATTCTGCTATGAAAATCATGAAATAAAGCTACTATGGATTACAAGACAGAAGTTTGAACCTTGAAAGCTAATTTGCCTTTAGTTCTCTAACTTTTAATTTGAAGTTCATGTGTGGGATTCCATCTTGTCTGTTGTTTCACCTGGGGATATCTGATAATATTGGAACCAACACATTTATTACCATCTGCAGCTATGTTTGCTGATTTTGGAACAGTATTTGTAAGTTTCAGCTGCCTCTTCAGTACCATGTGTCTGCATTAGCTCCCCTATTCAGTTCATTTATATTGCTAACTTGCCTAGATTTTATTTTCTTTTTAGGTAGGATCCATAGGTGCTTCCATTTAAAAGTTTTTCCATGTATTTCCAAAACTACAAGATTGAAATTATGGTAATGCATTTGCCCCTCTCGGGTTACTGTCATAATGATAACTGCCTAAAAATAGAGGTCTGATTATATTGAGATTGTTGTATCAAGAAGCTTGAAATGGCTTGAATTTATGAATGCTGTAGAAATTAGGGAAGTACAATTGGTTGCATAACTGCTTAAGTTGCTTGAGCTATTGATTCTGGGCATAGTACATGAAATGTGGTGATGCTTTGTTGTGCTTGGATATATGCATGTATAATAGGTGAGCTGCTTTTGAGTAGGGTGATAGATTATATTTCCAGCTGTGCTCTTACAATCTCCTATGCTTCTCAGGGGCCAAGAAACAGAGGAAGTGGTTAACATCTCTGAAAACCCATACGGAAGAGAAGACTCACAAATGCTGCAGAAAGGAAAACTCCCAAACAATCCACGCAGAAGAAGAGCCTCAGAAAAGACACGAGGAAGAAAATTCTCAGATATACTGCACTATGGAAAGCCCTCATGGATTCCATGCTGAAGAAGAATGTCAGGAAAGTCAGGTGCAAGAAAACACTCAGACATGCTGTTCTGAAGGAAAGCTTCAAACAATCCACGCAGATGACTATCCTTGGGAAAGATGCGCAGAAGAAGAGCCTCATACAATCCATGCAGAAGAGTGGCTGCAGCCATGCTGCTCAAAGGAAAAGCCTCAGACAATCCATGTACAAGAGGAAAATCAAGAAAGATATGTGGAAGAAAACCATCAGACATGCTGCACAAAGGAAAAGCCTCAGACAATCCCTGCAGAAGAGGAACTTCACGAAATTCAAGTGAAAGAAAAGCCTCAAAAGCCACTTAGAAAAGAAAAACCTCAGATTGGCAGTGGGGATGAAAAGCCTAAAATCTACAGCGGACGAAAAAAAATGCCCAGCACAGAAGATATGGAGCAATTGATGGTGGAAAAACTCAGCGAGAATGCTGAAATGATCCAGGCTGTAGTTAATGGCAACCTTCCTGAGATGGCAGACGTCGAAGCTGCTGATTCAAACAATATCGAGGGCTTCAAAACTGATCTTATAAGAAGTCAAGGGGACAAGCTTATTGCATGCCTTGAAAATATTGTCAACACTATGAGGCAGTTCCCTTGGCTTCTCCAAGATGCGACTACTTGATGTATCTAATGTTAAATTTTCCTTTTATGGGTTAATGTAGATAGTAGCCACCATGACCGGCATCATCGGGAATAAGACTGCTCCCTCTCCTTCAGGTTTGAGCGCATTTCCTTAGTTCAAAGCCTTAAACTTTCACATGTATTGTACTGGTTTGAACGATGTAGAAATGGAACCCCGGTTGCGGAATAAAACATAAATTTGTTCTTCGAGCTATATTCTGGATCCCCCGATGAGGTTTGGCATATTTCATCTTGTGAAGGTGAAAGAAAAAGATAAAAAAGAGGTGAAGAATACGGGGGCCCTCTGGTTTACACAATGCACGACTCCACTGGGGATCGAACCCAGAATCTCTGGTTCCGTAGACCAGCGCCTTATCCATTGGGCCATGGAGTCTGGTAGCTGCCAGCGTTTTAGAACAGTGGATTCTTAAAGCTACGATACAAAAACATTCAGTTTCTACAAGATTGATCATTTGCCATTCCATGACTGTGCATGGACTAACATCTAGTTCATCATTTAACATTTTTTCAATTAGCAATCATCAAATTAACGTAAGATCCTTTATCTCTTCCTACAAAACATTCAACTGAGGAGAAACATGGAAATGTGTCATCGAACTTCAGCTAGCAATAACAAACATGAAGATCTTATTATTCTTCAATAACCATGATTCCAAGTTACAAATTCAGAATAAAGATTTAAATTTATAACATCTTAGGCATTGATGGGGTAAATTAAATAGTACCATAACAACTTCTTAAGACAAAACCACCACTTTACTCATAATCCACATCCCCAAAGAGAACTCAAAAGCAAAGAGTGTATGAAGCAATCCTCGATCAAGTGCAAATCCAAACAGTGTGATCCCGCCATTGTTGTGTTGCAAATAAGCCACTGCAATTGAGAACATTAATTAATATTGCAATCATCTGCTGTTAGATTCAATCGAATCCAGAACAAAATTTTATGAGAGGTAACGACATAGCTAATCAACTGCTCTCCCCTGCCTCAATGTCTAATCAATCCTACATTGATTCTCTGGACATACAGATTGACAAGGGTAAGTGAGAAATATTTAGGTGAAGTTTTACCCACCTAAAGCCTGCCTGGTTTGGAAGGAGCATGGATCCTGTGAGGAAATTGCAATGAAAAAGTCCGAAGAATCGGACTCGCTGTCTCCAGCATTGAATGCTAGACTCCCGTCAGCTTCCGGCACATGGTTTTTTCCCTGGTCTACCCTGGCAAATGCAGATGTAACATTCATATGCCATCTAGTGGCTATTGACACAATACCTTGAGCTCTATGTGTAATTCTTGCAGCTCCAAGTAAACATAAGAAGAATCCACTTAGTTGAACTGCTGAACATATCTGCATCAATCCCTCGAAGTATTAGGAATCATCAGTCTTGTACACTGCAAAACACTTAGTATAAAGGCAAACTTCTTACCACAAGGTCTCCGGAATTGAAGAAACTCTTCTGAGTGCTGAATCCCAAAACCAGCAACAATGCTCCAAATTGACTAACTGTAATGGTAACCAAACAGGATATGATAAAGAATCGATATCTATGGCTTGTAAGAGATAATTGCTTCTTAATCCTAACATGCTCCCTGAATATGACATCGGCACCCGATCCACAACCCTCAAACAACTTATGAAACCCTTCAAATCTGAGTATCTGAAGCTCACAAGTCAACCGAAACAGGACACAAACCAACAAGAACACCCCTGTCCTATAAACCCAAGACGCCAGCACCAACACAAACATGATAGAATTCAATGGAATACTGTGAGGACTAATATTATAAGGTAACCATATTTTGACTGTGGAGAAAAATATGATTTTGTGTGCAAGTTCGACAAAGAAAGATGGAAGCAATATGCAGGCTAGGTACCGAAAAGCCTTATCGAGCTCGCGCGAGTATCCTCTTCTAACGAACAACGAGTCATCCTGTAAGCCATCGAGGAACAAGAGCTGGCGGAGACCGTATCTCTTAAAGAAACGGAAAAGGGTAAAGAAAGCTATAAAAGCCAAGGCAGACTCAGGAACCTGCACCAGCTTGTTGTAAGAAATGGGGTCGTCAGCTGGTGCTGAGGATGGGACTCTAATGGAGAGGGAGCTTAGAATCGGGACAATAATGGCAAGGAAAATGAAAACAAAGTAGGACACGGTTTTTCCTATGCAAGAGGAATGATCAAGTGCACACCATCTAAGGCTCATTCGGAAATTGCGTAGCTCATCGAAGAGTAGTGATTTTGATCTAGCATATGAAGGTTGAAGCAACAAGGGTACATTAGCCTGCAGCTGGTCTGATTGATCGTTTTCCTTGGTGAACGTTACATGCCGATCGGAGCAATGAGCATCTATAAGGGTATCGCCAGAAGTGGTAGAGGTGTTGTTGATCATTGTTGAAGTTGTGAGGTGGAGATTACTCAGGCTGGCAGTCTGTATAATTAGGGCTGGTACTTTATAAGTGACTTGAGAGAAGCTAGCAAGAGGTCTGTGACACCATGCAACTTTTGTAGCTGTGAAGAAAGCAACGTTTCACAATATAGGAGATGGTAAACAACATCTTGCTTGGGAGTTTAAGCTAAGCATAATATATATGCTTTGTGAAGGGAAAGAATACAGATTTACTAGCACTCATTATAAATCTACAGTGTGAAAGATTCTAGCATCCATGCACCAGCTACACGGCTTTCTGACCACAAAGATGCAGGAGTCGTAGTGAAAATTAGCCGAAAGCACTTGCTGTAAAGCAGAAAGGCTTAACTTTTTCCCGTGAGCTCTCTTGGCCTTCAATGAAGTGAAAGGGAAAAAAGACATTGAATGAAGTGAAGAATAAAGGGTAGCTACTTGATCCGAGGGTGAGGGTGGACACCTCTTTTTTTTTTTTTTTTTATTTGGGTTAATTACCTTTCTTCACTTCTCAAGTCATTATCATATTCTTTGCTTTGCTTGAGATACGTGATAAACATCAACCCAGAAAATAAATACACCTTTATTAAATTTATTATTAATTATAAGATAATAATTTGTTTTCATTCACCCAAAACATAATAATTTGGATATTTAAGTACTTGGGCTTGAAATTAACGTTTTTTTGATGACCTGGACAGGTTATTCAGTCAGACACTCTTGTGTCCACATGATCATATGGAGAAATAATTTATTTATCCTTAAATTAATTAAAACCATTATGACCCAATTTCCGAGTTCATGTAAAAGGTTTTGTATCAAACTGCAAGATAACACGTAAAGACTATAATGGAATCCTAAATACAGAGCCAAGCTTAATTGGATCTAGATCGGCAAGGATTTTTTTACTTTTATTTTTTAATCCATAATGACTTACTAGAAACGGGCTTCATGCTCATAGTTTCGCCACCATAGATCAAATTGTTCAGTCAACCCTTTTCAAGCAAATTTGGCCGCGTGTGTATGTTTTAGAACTTGTGAAACATTAAACAATAAATAGGAAAATGGAAAGTGCATAATTTTAAAGATAAGGGTAAAAAATTTCAAGCTTGGCAAGTGAAAAAAAAAAACAGATTTTAATAGGAAAAGACAACAATACACTTTTAAATGTGAAGTTATTAAATATAAATGAATGAAAGAATTGAGGTAATTGCACAACCAATTGATGAGTATAAAAAGAAGAGGAAAAAAAACAGAGAATTTAAAATTAAAAGAGAGAACCGAAAGTGGAAGAAAAGGAAGAGAATTGAGGGGAAATAGAGGAAAGGAAAGAGAATTTATGAAAGTAGGCGTTTAAGGTAAGAGTTGTGTTTTAATATGTACACTTTGATAATTAGTTTTGATCTTGGAGGTTTAGGGTTTTGAAGTTTATGTTTTGGATTAAATTAATGATTTTATTGATATATTATGAATTGATTATTTTGGATTTTTGAGATACATGTTGGATTTTTTTAAAATTTATCATCATTGAAAGACTGGTAAATTGAGAATCTGGAATCTCAATCAACCGGTCAAATTGTTTGAATTTGATTGACTAATAGATCATTTTTGGTTAATCGATTTTCTTGATGATTTCAATAATTCAGTTAATAGTTTTTGATCAACCGATTGATTGTGCAATGAAGGTTAATTAATTCTCTTAGGTTTGGTCAATTTAGAAAATATCTGCTAAAATATCCATGTTAATAGGGTAATATTAGTTTTTATGTACATCATAATTTTAAACCTTAATTGGTTATAGAGTTGCCAACTTGTGGCTACTGAACATTCTACAATCTAGAGCGTCATGTTTATTAAATTTTATTTTTTAACGAGTTTTATCTTATAATATTTATTGTTATAGATTGTTATGAAACTTTGTTGTAAAAGCTTAATGTCAAATTTGTATATATATTTCTTATTGCTACACTACCTTGCTTGTGTATATTAAATGTTTTCTATTTACAAAGTTATTAAACTCATTGACATGTTATTTATCCTTTTCAGGAGCATAACTTGTTAGCTGGTAGTTTTTGTTGCACTTTATAACCTACTCTTTTATTTGTAATTAATATTATTCTGTTATGTCTAGTTAATGTTTCATAATTATAAAATTTATATTAAATTTTATATTAAGATGTTGATTTATATTATAGACTTTAGTTTATGACTAATCATTTAACTCGTTCTTCATCACGAGTTATATATTTTTTTTAAATATCAGACATGTAATTGCTTCAATGTGTTTTTTAACATAAAAAATTTAAAGTGTAAATTAAAAAACTTATGCAAATATTTAGTTAAATAAATCAATAACCATTTATATAAATAAATAAGTCATTAATAATAACAAAAAGAGAAATTAAAAAAATTAAAAGTTGAATGGATTGAATCAAAAGAAAAAAAAAATTAAAGGGATGATTTAATTTCTTGCATGATCAGCACCCAACCCAGGGAAGAAAGAGAAGGAAATGAAAGAAAGAAAAAGAAAAGAAAAGCATATGAATGTCAAACCAGATCGAACCACCATACACGTGTCATTCAAAGAAGAAAAAGATGTTGAGACGAATCAAATGATACAGTGAAAACACAATTAACATTACTGTGTTCAGCCAAATGCGTTGTCTGAAACCGCAGAGTAATTGATGCTTGCAAGACATGTATCAATGATTTTATTATTTTTTTTGGTATAAAATTAAAAAATACTCCTAAAACTAAATAATAATAACAAAAAATCTTTATGAAATTACAACCATATTTCTAAAACCAAAACTAAAAAAATAAGATATAAAGGGTAATGGAGTAATTATCTTTAATGAGAAACAAAATTACAAAAGGTTATGACTATTTACTTTTTAAGGTTAATATTATAATTGCATTGTTAAAATTAATATAAAATTACTATAACACCCCAATTCCCCTAGAAAATAACACATAAACCAATAGGAAAGGACAATAATGCCTCAATCCCAAGCCTTATGAGCTTTGAAATTCTATTGTGCAAGTTTATATTAGAATTTGTCTTGATCTACAATGCACTTACACTAGAAATCTCACGCGATTTAGAAGTTTCCTTACATGGATCCAAAAATCAAGTGGTGACACACACACAAAATTCACACACACACACACACACACACACACAATTCACACACACACACACACAATCTAGATATGCTGGACCCAATTAATTGATTTATGTAAGTTTTAGCGTCAACTCATTAATTGGGTGAATGGTTGAGTCATCACGTTTTCAATTAAAGAGGGACCCGTTTTGAGGTTTAAGAACAATGCTAATTGTTTTCAAATATAAAACATCCATTATTATTATTATTATTATTATTATTATTATTTTCTTAAAAAATGTCTCATATTCACAATTCAGTTTAAGCATCCTGGGTCAGAGGCTTTGGGGGCAGCTCGCCAATATAACTCCACTGAAACAGAAGAAAATCTCAGTGTTCTGGATGAAATGGCAATAATCTTCTTGTGATGAAGTAGAATTAGCGTAATTCAGTGCGTGAAAAGCATTTAACAAAAATATTAATTTAATATTTTTAAGGTAAAAAATAATAATAATTATAATAAAAAAGAAAACAGACTGAAGGACAGAAACAAGCTAGGGTTATACATGCAAATTAACCATCCTCTACCATTCCATATCGTCTAAAAGGAAACACACAAATCACAAAGATTAAAGACATAGAAGTCATAAATCAATGTGTTTTTCTTGTCATCATCACACTGATTACAGACTGCTTGATGCCTTGTCAACAACAAAAGACACCCACATAAATATAATCATATGATCTTACCAGGACATGCCATTAGTTACCAATCAAGAAAATCATTGTATATTATATAAAAGAAAAAACATCAAAATGGCCGGCCTCCTTGTAACACAGCTCATGCTTCTTCATAGGACGACTTCGTCAATTACAACCTTAACTTGTACCCTTTGCTTTCTCCAAAACTCTTGATTTCCTAGTCTGACACCCTCTTAACCATTTCCCATCCTCTCCTTTTAATTTGTTCAATATTTGATGCTTGAAAGAAAACTACACACATCTTCATTATGGCTCATGATAAGGTAGCTTGTTGGCACCTCATGATGCCGCTATTTTACTTTTTGGTCACGGCGAGCCATTTTTCTGTGACGTCACACGGTGCATCTGATGCTGAAATCCTTGTCAACTTCAAGAACTCCTTGTCAGCAAACTCCTTGCTCTACGATTGGAATGTGTCAGGCATTCCTCCGTGCACCGGTGGCACTGACAATTGGGTTGGTTTGCGTTGCAACAATGATGGCACGATCGATAAGTTGTTGCTTGAGAATATGGGCTTAAAGGGTACCATTGACATAGACATCTTGATGCAATTGCCAACGTTGAGAACGTTAAGCTTCATGAATAATAGCTTTGAGGGTCCAATGCCTGAAGTGAAAAAACTTAGTTCCTTGAGAAACTTGTATTTGTCCAACAACAATTTCTCAGGAAAAATTGACAAGGATGCATTTGACGGAATGAGTTCGTTGAAGGAAGTTTATTTGGCACATAATGAGTTTACTGGTGAAATTCCTAGATCACTTGTTTTGGTGCCGAAGCTAACAAAGTTGAGCCTTGAAGGGAATCAATTTGATGGGAACTTGCCTGATTTCCCTCAAGAAAACTTGATTGTGTTTAATGCTGCAGGTAACAATTTCAAGGGTCAGATACCTACCAGCCTTGCTGACTTCAGTCCAAGCTCTTTTGCAGGTCAATTCCTATAGCAACTCTATGCTTTTCAATTTCAATCCAATGTTCACCTTTCTTCTAGTTCTCATAAATATATATTGGATGCAACTGGAAATCTATTTCTGTGTTTTCCCTTGATAATTATGTGAAAACTGGTCCAATAATTATGATGGATTTGTATGTGGTAAGCACGTTGTTGATCCGATTCTTGTTGTAGAAGTCAAATTTTGGGCTGTAAAAAGAATCTCTTCAGAAACATTATGGCTGTTGCAATATTTAAGGCATTCATTTGTGTATGCATGATGCAGGGAATCAAGGGTTATGTGGAAAGCCACTGCCTGCATGCAAATCATCCAGGAAAAAGACCGTCGTAATTATTGTGGTCGTTGTTGTATCTGTGGTTGCGTTATCTGCTATTGTTGTCTTTGCCTGCATACGCAGCCGCCAAAACAAAACACTCAAATTTAAGGATACCAAAAAGAAATTTGGTGATGATAAAAAGGAAGTTCAATCATCAGATCAGTTTGGTGATGGTAAAATGGGTGATAGTGGGCAGTTGCATTTCGTAAGATATGATAGGGATAGATTTGATTTGCAAGACCTCCTTCGGGCCTCTGCTGAGGTCCTGGGCAGTGGTACTTTTGGGTCATCTTATAAGGCAGTTCTTTTAGATGGGCCTGCTATGGTTGTGAAGAGGTTTAGGCATATGAGTAATGTAGGTAAGGAAGGATTTCATGAGCACATGAGAAAGTTAGGAACATTGTCTCACCCTAACTTGCTCCCGCTAGTGGCATACTACTACAGAAAAGAAGAAAAGCTTTTGGTCTCTGACTACGTTGAAAATGGCAGTTTGGCTTCTCATCTTCATGGTAACTAAGCCTCTCTCTAACACTTTACAAATACCAAAGGGAATTGTATTAAGAAATTATCATCCACGCACATGTTTGTGCTTTTACTACGAGGGACAGACATGATTGCCTTAACGTGTGGATGATTGTTTTTTATCACATTTATCATACAAGAAATAGAAGGAAAGAGGGCTAATATTGTTTATCAAGACTGATTTGTTGATTTTATGGATTTATCTTCAGGTAAGCGTTCCCCGGGAAAACCATGGATTGACTGGCCAACTCGGCTGAGGATCGTCAAAGGAGTTGCAAAGGGGTTGGCCTATCTCTACAAGGAGTTTCCAACACTAGCTTTGCCTCATGGTCACCTAAAATCCTCCAACGTTCTTCTAGATGATACATTCCAGCCCCTCTTAACAGATTATGCCCTAGTTCCTGTGGTTAATAAAGACCATTCTCAACAAGTTATGGTTGCCTACAAGTCGCCTGAATGCTCTCAATCCGACCGTTCGAATAGGAAGACTGATGTGTGGAGTCTTGGTATACTAATTCTGGAAATCTTGACAGGCAAGTTCCCTGAAAATTATCTAACGCAAGGAAAGGGTGGTGATGCAGATTTGGCAACTTGGGTTAACTCAGTTGTTAGAGAAGAGTGGACAGGAGAGGTATTTGATATGGATATGATGAGGACCAAGAATTGCGAGGGTGAGATGCTAAAGCTGTTGAAAATTGGGATGTGCTGCTGTGAATGGAATTTGGAGAGGAGGTGGGATTTGAAGGTGGCTGTAGCCAAAATTGAGGAATTGAAGGAGAGAGACAATGACAATGATGACTTCAGTAATTCCTATGCAAGTGAAGGTGAAGTCTATTCTTCTAGAGCAGTGACTGATGATGATTTCTCCTTCTCGGTCAATGGTTGAATTGAATGAATAAAGTTAGCTCTCTTGCTGTTATTTTTCCCAAAGTCTGCATTGGAACAAGGGTTGGAGGAGCTACATAAGATGAATCGATATAGTTTGTTGCAAGTCTCTATTTACTTTGCCTTGATTCATAACTGTTTATGTAATGTTACTGATTGAGTCACATATCAGTTGTTTATGCTCTCTGTTTCTTCTCCCTCTCTCTTTTCTCCCTAACCTTGCTGCTATATGATGGTGTAAGAAAATCTTTTGATGTTTTTGACAAAATTTGGGAGGACAAGACAAGATAATAACTGTTCAAATAATTTGGTTAGGACTTCAAGGAGGATCTAATACCTGTATAATTATGGAATATACCTGGCGAGGTTAGTAGTTGCTTTCTTAACTGTAGCCTGTCACCTGTCACTACACCTGTCTGAAGATAGAGATCATCTCCATCTGAGGATACACTTGATTGCCTACGTACATATTCCTTCACAAGGGATCCTCTTTGAGTTGGGTTTATCCTCTCACACGTCTCTCTTATCCCTTCTTTTGTATTGGAATCTGACCAGTTTTCTCTCCCTCCTCATCCCAAACTCCAATCAAAGGATATCATTAGAAATACTAAGTGCTTTTGCTTGCTGTTCTTTATTTTCCAAGGTAAGTTTTAGTAGTTGGAAATTTTGTGTGATGGATAAGCAGACTTGGAGTTAGTATGCCAGGCAGTTTTGAGAGCCATCTGCAAGAGAAATAAGACATTCTAGTTTGGTTTGTTCTACTTGAGTCCTGCTTTATGATGGGAATTACTGAATCACATCCTTGTCTAGTTCTCATGATATCAGCCTACAAGGGTTTTTTATGTTCTGAGATGAAATAAACCAAAAGGAATTCCAAGGAGTTTCTTGTCATGTGTTGAGGCAATTGATTCTGTGTTCTTAACATGAACACCCCTGATTTTTTCTGCTATTGGGTTGTCAAATGCTCTCCTTTTCCAACCTTTACTTGCTAAATTGTTGCCTCGATGCTGCTGCTCTTCCTGTGATGTTTGAGGGAACCTGCTTTAAGTACAGTGACAAAACAGAAAACCCATAATTTATAAGAACACTATTAAGTCACACGATTCTAAACAAAACCATTATAATAACTGATATATTCTAAACAAAATCATTATAATAACTGATATATTAGCAAAAACTGAGTGCAGAAGAGAGCAAAGAAGCTAGACCTGTTCTAGGCCATATGCAAGCAGTTCCCTTTAACAGCTGTTAGGTTCCACTTTATGGGGGCTCAAAGCACTGACCTAATTTGACTAAAACGTATAATATTTTTTTCAGTTTGTGTTCCATGTGGTGTAAATATAGATGAAGAGTTACTATTAGATTCTTGCAGTGCCACCATTTAGACAAGTGGTCTTGCTGTACTTCTCATTAGGACAAATGCTTGCCACGATTTTTCTAAAGGCTCGGAGCATTTTAAAAATTGACATTGAGCTCATCCAATGCAATTTCAGTCCTTTGATTGCACATGTCAATCACCCTTTGTCAAAATTTGGGGGCCTAATGGAAAAAAGAAAGATAATATGTGAACCTGGTGGTTCTTGTTTCTTGATAAAATCTTGCATGTGCTTCCCTCTTCCTCGTTTATTATACTTTTAGGACGCTACAAAAGGTTTTTTTTTTAGAAACATTTTGAAATAAAGAGAGAAGATTTAATAGAAAATAATAACAATACCCTTAAAAGAGTAAAGCTTAGGTATATATGGATGAAGAACTTTTTTGTAATTGGACAAACGATTGGTAAATATATATATATAAAGCAAAGACTCAGATTTAAAGATAGAAACTGTAAGAAGAAAAAAAAAGAAAAGAAAAAAAAATTAGAAAAAATAAATTTAAAAGGTAAGATTTATGTTTTGATGTGTATAATTATTGATGTTAATTAAAATTATAAATTTGTTGAAAATTAAGGTTTTGAAGATTTTGATTTGGGCTTGACTGATGAGTTGATTGGAATATTATGAGTAATGATTTATTTTGAGTTATGGTTTGTCTAAATGATGAATTTGAGTTAGAGATTTCGATAGATAAGTAGGTGATCTATGTAAAAATTTAAGTTTGAGGTTGAAGATGATAAAATTACAGTTTGGTTTCTAGAGCAAATTAATTGAGGATAAATTATGAAAAGAATTTCAGTATAATTATGAATTTATGACATTTTAAGTTTGGTCTGATAAAATTACAATTTGACTTTTAAAAATCTGAAAAAATTCCAGATTGATTCCTAGCTGTAATTCTTTTTTAGATTGGTTTGATAAATAATTGAGGTTTATTAGTGAATTATTATCAAGTTTTATGAATTGTTTTCTTTTGAATTAGATTTCGAGAAAATCATTTAATTTTTAAGTTTTTTTTTTAAAAAAAGAAGCAATTTGCTTCATAAACATATAAGATTATGAATTAGACTCTTAGTTAAGTGTATTAAATATATTTTACATTATTTCTGAATTGTTTTTAAGTATATCTCATTTTATATTTAGAAAATCCTAATATTTTACATACGGAACATTAGTAAGATTACCTTTGGTATCTGTTTTATTATAGTTATTAAACTCGGACCGACTTGATGGGTCGACTAGGGACTCGATGGTTGGACTGGTCCAGGTAAGGTTAAAAACCAGCTTGAGCAAAATACCGGTCAAACTCAGTCGACTTGATGGGTTGACCCGTGACCTGGACAACCTGTGTATATATATATATAAACTTTTCTTTGAGCCCTAATTTCTTGAGAAAAGCAACCCTCCTTTACTTTTCTTCTCTGTTATCTTTTGTATAACAAATATTTGGTTGAGATTTCATTGGAGATATGATTGTTTATTTCTATAGGTGCTCTATTTTCCTTACACTACTTACTTTTTTATGTTTTTTTCTTTGTTGAGATTTCTTATTGCAAACAATTGCTGCAGATTTTGAATGATTCCTTTTTTTTTCCCTATGCTTTTTAAGCTCTTCTTCGGATTGGAACAAATAATTGAAAAAAGTATTCATTTGACAGCCATCCTTTAGTCACCCATGAAGAGAAACATCTGATATGATTTGTAAAGGTGAACTTTATTATTGTCGGTTTCATTCTGCATTAACATATTCACATTGAGCACTGATTGTGAAGGCATTTCCTCCATGTTGCCCTTATTATTAGTTTTTGATCTTCTTGTTGATTGATTAGCTTTGTAATGCTGAACATATGGGAAATGAATCGAGTGAGCTTTGGTTTTTTCTTCTTCTTATGTTTTATGATTTATTATGATTTTTAAGGAATCTTTTAGATTTGTTGGAAGCTAATACCATTCTATTTTTGTTCTACTACTTAAATTTTAGTTACACAAGTATTTTATTCTTCTTTCGGTTGTTTATGCTAAAAATAGGTAGGAAAAGGTAAGCTATTCATCACTGGGTTTTGCGATTTAGGGATGATGTAGTAGTTTGATTTCTTTAATCTTTATATTTAAGGAGTGGGGTTGACCCACAAAACCCGTAACTCGGTCATTTTATTGGGTCAACTACTGAGTCAGGTTTTATAACTATGGTTTCTATGTTACTTCTATTTTTGAGTTAGGTAAATAGATAATTTTTCATATACTAAAGGATTAGTATAAATACTTGAATTTTTAATATGAATTTAATTATGCTTCTTGGTAATTCTTATAATGTTATTTATTCTTTGTTTATGATTAAGCATGATCACTTATTGAAATTAAATTTTTAATATGAACCAATATATATTTCAAAATTGATAGCTCTTTATTTGATTGATGTCATCAATTGAACTTTAAGATATAAACCGATTTGTTTTATTATGATATGAACTTATAATATATCAGTCAAAATATTCATGTTAATAGGGTAGTGTTAGTCTTTGTACATATTGTATCTGAACTATAGTTGGTCGGGAGAGTCATCATCTTGCGGTGACTGATCATCCCACAATATGAAGCGTCATGTTAATTGTATTTTGATTTTCTAACAAGTCTTATCTTATGATATTCTTATTATGACCTATTTAAGAAACTTCCCTATAAGAACATAAAGCCATATATATATATATAACCTCATGTATGTATATTAAATCTTATTTACTCATCAAGTTATTGAACCCACCTTCTTGTTATTTATCTTTTCAAGCTTGTCGTAACCTATTTTTGGCCCCCCTGTAAAAAATAAAAAAAATTCAAAAAAATCTTATCAAAAAATATAAACAATAAAAAATGATGTCAGCACTCCTTAAAAATGATTAAAAATTAGTTGAGGAGGTTAAAAAACACAAAGATTAAAATTTTGGTAGTATTTTATTGACTGATGACAACCCTGTTGACAAAGAAAATTCAATTTGAATAAGAAAAGCCCAAAATCAGATGTTTATGAACTTAATTAATTTTATTGAAGATTTAATTGAATTTATAGAGAGTTTGATTGCAAGAAAAATTGATTTTAGAGTCAATTTAGGCTTTAATTGGAAGAAATTAAAGTTCTGAGGTCAAATTATAATTTTTAAAAGTTAATTTGGTCAAATCAAGGGCTTAATTGCATAAATATTGAAGTTTGATGGCCAATTATGGCCTTCGTTGAAGAAATCCAAAATCAAGGACCAAAATGGAAAAGGCGCGTAAGTAAAAGGGTTGAAATTAAAACTGGTCAGGAGCCCAATTGAAGAAATTAGAAGTTTATTACTCAATTGAGGGTCAAATTGCATAATATCAAGACCAAGGACCAAAGTGAAAAAGGCAGCCAACTATAGGGCCGCTGCTGGCTTTTGGCAGGGATGCAATTGCATTGATTTTAAATTAAAATTGCAATTTAGGACTTGATTGAAAAAATTACAAATTGAGAAGCAATATGAAAATGAACATGTTTTTGCCGCCTTCACATTTAAATGAAACGACGTCGTTTCATTCACTGTTTAATAAAAAAAAAAAGAAAACACAAAACGGTGCCGTTTTGAACGACATCATCATCTTCTTCCCCTAGACATGGAGAGAACAAGGGAAAAAAAATTTTGTGTTTCTCCTCTGTTTCTTACCGACTTCCCTCCCCCCAATGACTTTAAAAAAATGCCAACTTGCCATGCTTTCCATGTGTTGAAAAGGCGGTGGAGGGGTGGCAACACAGTGTTCGCTTTAGCCATGTTTCCTTTCCTTGTTTTTGTTTATAAAAACAAGGGAAGGGGACTGAAAAAAGGATGGAAAAACAAAACCAAAAAGAAGAAGAAGAGGGAGAGAGAGACGTTCGAAACCAAGAAGAGAGAGGGCAGAGAATAGAAGAGAGAAGAGAGGAAAGAGGGGGGAAAAAAAGAGGCTTTCGCCTTTATACAAAGAAGGGCCACCGCTGGGACCACCGTGTCACCACCGGCCACTATTGGACGACTGAGGTCTCTCCAAGTAAACCATCTGTCGTTTTCTTTTTCCTTCACTTCTCCCTCGCCATGCAAGATGTGCACAATGCACATCTGTAGGCGAGGAAAAGCTGGTTACTGTGCCATGCACAGTAACCGACTAATATGGGTTGGGCTCAGCCCAACCCATGTAGTTGGGCCTAACTCGGCCTATTTTTTTTAAAAAAAATTTCAAATGCTTTTTTTATAGAATTTTTCCTCATATTTTATGTAATTTTGATTAATATTGGTCAGTATTTTTATGCCATAAAAATACAAACCCGGTATTAAAATACCCGGTTTTTGTCAAAATTGTCAAAAATACAAAAAATTAAAAAAAAAATATTTTTATGCATATTGCCAAGTGCTTTAAAACTAAAAAAACTCATATTGTATTTTTCATACATCAAAAACAATATTTTAGCATGCATTCTGGCTTTAGTAACTATTTTATTAAAGTCAAGAGAATATTGACCAAAATTTCAAAAAAATAGCAAAAATATTATTTTGTTTGTCGCTTAGTATCTAGGGTATGACATTACACATAATGCATACTTCGGATATTTAATTTATTTTTTGGACAATAGAACGGTTAGGTTTAACCGTATTTTAAGATAAAAACCTCTTTATTTAGAATGACTTGTCTTGAAATTTAGATATACCAACAATTGAAAACCACAAAACAAGATGTTAGATTTAATCAGACAAAACAATGCAGCCTACTTCAGGTAGGGCGTATTTGGGGTGTTAATACTTTCCTTTTACGCAACTAGTCTCCATGCCTAATCTCTAAGACCAGTTAGGGTTCCTAGTAATCAGAATGTTAGGTGATGACTCTCATTCAATTTTCACGAATAAGAGACATATTTATTGTCTCTTTATAATTTTCCAGAAATACATCCACATTCATCTTTTTCCTAGATGGTAGACGATCGCCGCGATGCCACACACATGCAACAAGGCTTATAGCTTATTAGCAAATCACTTTTGTTGGATCTTCAAAACCTACTCTTTTAGTTGTAATTAATATTTTTTTTATATCTAATTAGTGTTCTATAACTATGATATTTGTATTAACTATTGTATTAAGATAATCAATTTAATTATGAAATTAGTTATGTTATCATGTTACGTAAATCTCTCTTTTGTTTATATAAATGAAAAATCTGTATGTAAGTTTGGGTTCGTATAAATATAAAAACTTAGAAGGGAACTTTGTCTATGTGCCGGTCATGGATTTGAAAACCGAGTTATGAAAAACTTAGTATCAGAGCTTTAGGTTAAAGAAACAACAATATAATTAATTTTGTAATATATGGAGCATTAAAATTCATATTATCTTGTTCATTGGCTTTAAAATTATGAATTCTCATCAAGCATGTCTTCTTCAACTCTTTATATTTTGTGATAGATATGTTTTCCTATAATTCCATGATAATTATCATATTATTGTACTAGCATGACTTAAATGTTCTTGCCTTTTATAGGAAATGCCAAGGAATAGATAAATAGTTAGTACTAGTAGAGTAAATGATAATCAAGATGCCATTTTTATTATGCGATTGAGTATTAAAAGGTATAGGAGAAGGAGTGTGCACCCACATCTTAACATGTTAAGGGAATGCCTCCACTAGTGGAGGAAGAGTCTCAAGAGCTAGAAGAGGAAAATTTGGTTGGTGAAGCAAGTATAAGGGTAACAGATCCTTAGCCTATTATAGAGTTTCAATAGCTTAGCTAGGCTATGCGTACGTGGATAAAGGGTACTATAGAGAGAGATAAGAGAAGGGATAAAGATGTAACATCGTTATCCTATACTATTCAGGGAGTCAATGTGTCATTGAATGACTTCATGAAGTTGACACATCTTCCTTTCATTGGGATGGACAATTCAAAGGATCCTTAAAGGTTTTTAGATGACATCCGATGACAATGTAAAGCTTTAGGATATACAAACCATCGAGCTATGAGTTTAGTGTCATTCAAGTTAGAGGAAGATATGACAATATTTTGGTTTGAGTTTAGGGAGAGAATAAGGCCAGCAAATGTTCGGTGGACATGGAAAGAGTTTAGCACTATGTTCTTAGATAGGTTTCTCCCATAGTGTGTTAGGGATGCTCGACTTTATGAGTTTGAGAGGCTATCTCAGAGGAGCATGACAATGGATGAGTATGATCTGAAATTCACTTATTTGTCCAGGTATACAGAACATCTTCTACCCATTAATGAGTGAAAGGTGAAGAGATTCATTAAAGGACCCAAATCCTTAATGTATGTCATGATGGTGTCACATATGTTTCCATCTTACTTAGCTATTAATATTACTAGGTTGATAGAGGTACAAGAATTAGAAGATATAGTTGCAAGCCAGTCTAAAAGGCCTAGAGAAAAGGGTTATTCTTTTAGACAAAAAAAATCGAGTACAGGTTTATCTAGGGGATGAAGTGGCCATCAGGGCTCGTGGATTCATATGAGGTTTAGAAAAAAAAAACCTTCAGCTAGTGGCTCAAACAGTTAGAGTGATAATAGTAGTGCTTAGAGATATAAACCTATGAGCCACTAGCTGGAGGTCCTTATCTAAACCTCCTATGAATCCATGAGCCCTTATGGCTATTTCATCCCCTAGACGGACCTGCACTTGATTTTTGTTGCCTAAAAGAATAACCCTCTCCTCTAGGCCTCTTAGATTAGTCTGCAGCTATGTCCTCTAATTCTCACGCCTCTATCAATATGATATTATCAATAGCCGAGAATTAGGATGGAAACATATGTGACATTTTCACGACATACATTGAAGATTTGAGTCCTTTAATGAATCTATTCACCTTTCACTCCGTAGTGGATAGAAGATGTTCCGCATACATGGACAAATAAGTAAACTTTAGATTATAGTCATCTACTATCATGCTCCTCTGAGATAGCCTCTTAAACTCATAAAGCCGAGCATCCTTAACACTCTAAGGGAGAAACCTGTAAAAAAACATGGTGTTAAACTCCTTCTATATCCATTGAACCTTTATTGGCCTTGTTATCTCCTTAAATTTAAACTAAAAGATTACTACATCTCCCTCTAACCTGAATAACTCCAAACTCACAGCTCGGTGGTCTGTATATCCTAAAGCTTCATACAACTACCAGATGTCGTCTAAAAACCTTTAAGGATCCTTTGAACTGTCCATCTCAATAAAAGTAGAACATGTCAACTTCATGAAGTCATTCAATAACACATCAACTCCCCAAATAGTGTGGAATGATGATGATACATATCTATCCCTTCTCTTATCTCTCTTTGTAATAAACTTTATCCAGATCCATATAACCTAGCTAAAATGTTGAAACTCTATAACAAGCTCAGGATTTGTTACCCTTATACTTGTTTCACCAACCACGTTTTCCTCTTATAACTCCTAAGACTCCTTCTTTACTGGTAAAGGTATTCCTTTAACATGTTGAGGTGTGTGTGCACCGCTCCCTCTCCTCTACCTTTTAATACTCAACCACATAATAAAAATGACATTTTGATCATCATTTACTTTTATAGCACTAGTTATTTGTCTATTCCTCGACATTTTGTATAAAAGGCAAGAATACTTAATTCATGCTAAAATAGTAACATGATTATTATCATAGAATTATAGGAAAACATATCTATTATAAAATATAAAGAGTTGAAAATGACATGCTTGATGAGAATTTTGAATTTCAAAGGCAACAAACAAGACGATATGAATTTTAATGCTCCATATATTACGAAATTAATTATATTGTTGTTTCTTTAACCTAAAACTCTGATACAAAGTTTTTCACAACCTAATTTCTGAATTCATGACCGACACATAGACAAAGTCTCTTTTTAGGTTTCCATACCTATGTGAACCTAAACTTACATACACATTTTTTCACTTATATAAACAAAACAGAGATCTACACAACATGATAACATAATTAATTTCATAATATAAATTGATTATCTTAATACAAAAATTAATACAAATATCTTAGCTATGGAGCACTAAATGAACATAAAAAAAGTATTAATGACAACTAAAAGAGTAGGTGTCAAAGGTCCAACAAAAGTCACATGCTAATAAGTTATAAGTCTGAAAAGATAAATAACAAAAAGGTGAGTCCAACAACTCATTGAGTATATAATGTTCAATATACGTACACGAGGTAATATAACAATGAGAAACACATACACACAAATATGACTTTAAGTTTTTACATGAATTTTTTTTAAATAGATCATAACAAAAATATTATAATATAAGGCTCATAAAATCAAAATATAACGAGCATGATGCTCCGTACTGTAGGATGATCAGTCACCACAAATTAGTGACTCCCCCTACCAACTAAAGTTCAAATACGATGTGCATAAAGACTAACACTACCTTGTTAGCATTAGTATTTTGAGTAGCATACCATTCATATTATAATCAAACAAACAAGTTTATGTCTCAAGATTCTGAAGTGCATAATGGTTCATATTAAAGATTTAATTTCAATAAGTGATCATATTTAATCATAAATAAGGAATAAATAACATTATAAGAATAACCAATAAAAACAATTAATTCCATGTTAACAATTTAAGTATTTATACTAATTCTCTAGTATATTAAAAATTATTGACTCACCTGACTGAAAAATAGAAATAACACGAAAGCAAATATTGAAGTCAATCTTATTGATGTGCTGCATGTATAATATCATGATTATCTGAATATAAAAAAAAGATACTAAAAATGAATGTAAAATCTATTTAATACACTTCACTAAGGATCTAACTGATAATCCAATATATTTTTTAACCAACTGGTCATTTTTCTCAAAAAACCTAAAAATCAAACGATTTTCTTGAAATCTAATTCAAATGAAAACAAATCATAAAACTTGATAATAATTTATCAAATCACCTCCTTCGGGCCTCTGCTGAGGTCCTGGGCAGTGGTACTTTTGGGTCCCTCACTTAATTATTTTTTAAACCGATATGAAAAATTATAATTACAACTAGGGACCAATCCATAATTTTATTAGATTTTTAGGGGTTAAATTGTAATTTTATTAAATTGGAGGACCAAACTGAAAATATCATAAATTCATAACTATACTAAAAATTTGCCCATAATTCATCCTTAATTTTGTGCAGAATCTTGAATTTTGATCTAGGGACCAAACTGTAATGTTTTCAAAGTTTGGGGATTAAATTATATTTTTCACAAACTAAAGGACTAAACTAAAATTTTATCATCTTCAACCTCAAACCTGGATATTTCTACAGATCATCTACTGATCTACCAAAATCTCTAATTCAAATTCATTATTTAAATAAATTATAATTCAAAATCATTATCCTTATCCAAGATTTTTCAAAATCAACTAAATAAATTATTATCATAACAATTAACTCATAATATTTCAATCAACTCATCAATCAAATTTAAATTAAAATCTTTAAAATCCTAATCTTCAACAAATTCATAGTCTTAATTAATACCAATAATTACACATATCAAAACATAAATTTTACATTTTTTTTTCTCCAACTCTTTTTTACTTCTTTTATCTTTTCTTCTTTCTCTTCATCTTCTTTTTACGGTTTCCTCTCTTTAAATTTGAGTCTTCTCTCTGTTTTTTCCTTCTTCTTTCATTTTTTAGATTTATCAATTCTTTATTTAATTACTAAAATGTCCTTTATCCATAATAACTAAGACTTGCTCTTCTAAGGGTATTGTTATCATTTCGTATTAAACCTTCTTATTATATTTCAAAATCATACAGACTTTTGTGGCCATCTTATCAGCACAAGGGATAGATTATCTTTTATCCGGTGAAGGAACTTCCTGTGGAACGCCCTTTTTCTGTAATTCTTTTTTTTGCCCCTTACCTTCTCTTAATTGCAGATATTATATCCTTGCTGCAGAGCTTTTATGTTTATGTTTATGTTTGATTACTGAAAAAGGTTGATGAAAAAAGAAAAGTTACGGTCTATTTAGCTTTTAAAAGGAATTGTTCAATGCAACGAAGAAACTAAAATGCCAAATCTTGTTTTTATTGAGCTTAGGTGCCCTTGTCATCATGTCAAGGTAAGGTAATTTGCCTCCTCTTTTCGGCAAACTGGTGCAGGCCATGTAAATCATTTGCTCCCCAGCTAGTGAAATTTTATAATGGCCTAATTAAGAGCTATTGGCAAAAAACTAGAGATTGTCCTCACCTCCTTTGATCGCGAAGAGGATTGATTCAAGGAACACTTCAAGTGCATGCCATGGCTTGCAGTCCCACTTGAAGGATACTTGCATAGACTATAGACATTTGAGCGACATCTATCACTTTAATCACATTACGTCATTTATCTCATTGAGCTCTGATGGAATATCAGTTGAGGACGTTATGATTGGATAGAAGAGTATAGTTTTGAAGCATTTCCCTTCAGTAGGAAACAAATCGAGGAGTTGAGGTCTATCGATGATGCGAAGTGCCAGGGAGGACAACTTCTTGCACTAGAAGGACGAAACTATGTTTTATCAAGAGATACTACAAAGGCGATTTAAGTTTATCCCTGTTGTTACAAATGGCACGCCAGTCATAGCATTGACATTTTTTAACCTTATCTGAACTTGTTGGCAAGACAATAGGCCTTTACTTTGGTGCACACTTGTGCCCTCCAAGCCGTGTCTTCACTGGCAACTTATCCAGGCTTACAACGAGATCATAACCACCAAAGGTGGATGCTTTGAAATTATTCTAGTGTCTACTGACCGAGACCTTAATGAATTTAATACCAACCTAAGTAGCATGCCACAGCTTGCTATTCCATACAAGGATAAAACATGGAAAGGCCTTTGTAGGATCTTTAACATTAAAGGGATTCTAGCTTTGTTCATTATAGGACAGGATGGTGAGACCATTAGCACATATGGGAAGGCCATGATTTCCTTGTATAGTGCTAAGGCTTTCCCACTTACAGATTCAAGGATTACTGAGATGAAGGCAGCTTTGAAAAAGAAGGGAGATGCATTGCCCCGGCAAGTGAAGAATATATAGCACCAACATGCTCTGAAGTTGGACATGGCAAAAACATATGTATGTGACGGTTCCAAAGGGAAAGGCAAGTTCTGGGCATTCTCTTGTGATTTTTGTGATTATGACCTTCATCTAGCAGGTGTCGAAGAGGCATGCTCAGAGTGTTTAGTGGGAGTGGAAGATGTTAATATAACAGCTTAAATGTAGTACTTGAAATATTTGAAAGAATAATACATGACCTTTCCAAGAAAAAAAAATTCTTTGTCCATCGATTTAATGTAACAAACTGATTTTTTTGATACCACGGACCAATTGGGTGCATCAATTTAAGACTAGTTGATTGAGTCACAAGGCCTCAATTTACTAATCCTATGCATGCCATTTAGGATAACAGAACCATAAATCTGATGGCAGCTGAGTATTTATAGGTCAAAGCTCAAACACCAGAGAGCAATTTGTGGGGGAAAGAATTTAGAGGGTATGAATTTAATTAATTAATTTAGTTAGAAGAGAGAAAATAAAAGGTTAAAAAAAGAAAAATGAAAAAACTAGCCTAATTTAGGAAGATACAGCTAGGATTGTGGAACTTGAGGAAAAAGGATATTGCAGTAGAACCACAAAGAGGTAAAGGTCCCTTCCTGGCTCTCTTCTTCTAGAGAGAGGGAAATAGATAATCAAAGAAAAGACAAAAATTCCCATTTGCATAAAATTTTGATATGCAGATTGCATTTCTGAGTTTCTTGTAGAGAAAGTTGAAGGTTGATCAAAAGGTTCCAATCAGCTTCTGATAAGATACCAGAAGAGAAATCAATCCATTGAACGTTTTGAAGGTTCTGCTATTAGTTTCAAGGATAGAAAATAGTTGATTGAGAGAGATGTGGATGCCCAGGTCTTTGCCAGAGAAAAGGGTTGGAGGAAATGGATTAGTTGCAGTGGCAATAGACAAGGATAAAAGCAGTCAAATTGCCCTCAAATGGGCTATTGACAATCTTTTGGTTAAAGGGCAGACTGTTATTCTCATCCATGTCAATCTCAAATCATCTCTTTCTTCACATTCTTCTTCACCAAGTAAGTATCTCCCTTGCAACCATAGTCCGGCATGCATATTGCATATGCAAATGGAAAATTGTCGTGGATTCCATTTTGTAATTGTTAATAGCTTGATTTCATAATATTTTCTGAAAGCATCATCTTAGCAGGAAATTCTATTTCCCTTAGAAAGTCTTGCATAAAAAAGGGATGGAAAAATGGAAACAAATAAAAACATGTCATGGATTTGCATGCTAACCAGAAAGACGCCGCGCAAAAAGCAGTAAAGCTATAGCCTTGAGATGAAAGCAATATATCTGTATCGTAGTCTCGTATAGGAGAAGTTTCTTAACCATGTTACTGATCATATTATTGCAATTTTCATATTCATTTTCGATGCAGAGATGAACCAATTTGTTGATTCCAAAGATCCTGATTCCAAGGATTTGTTCCTTCCTTTCCGCTGTTTCTGCACACGTAAAGATGTAAGTGTAGAAGATGAAATCTTCATTTTCTTTCAACGTGAACTTGAATGGGAAAGCCTATCCTGCAAGAAATATTGAGTTATGGAATTATCAAGAGCATATGCATACTTGTCCAGAAATTCTCTATGAATTGAATTCATTAAGGCCTTCTAAGGATGCCTACACTTTAAATTTATAGTTAACCATACTTGTTTCATATTTTCAAGTCTTTAAGCTTCTGCATTCATTTTGACATCAGATTAGCTGCAAAGATGTCATGTTGGAAGACACGGATGTCGCAAAAGCATTAATTGAATATGTTACCCAGACTCTAATTGAGACTTTGATTGTTGGTGGGTCGACGAAAGGAGGCTTTTTGAGGTATGTACCTCTCTTGTGAAGTCACTAGCAGGAAAATAAATCTAGCAAAACCTTTTCAGATAGAAAAAGGTCATATGTTGGTGAGAGATGAGAAGATGAGTGCTTAGAAGTTAGAGTTCTGAACATGGTGCTTCAAATGGCATGTAACAAATGCATCTGAAATGCTATCAAAGACAAGACAGACTGACATCAGACGCTAAGATAAATTGTTCAAATTTCTTATCCAGGATGTTGAAATGTGACGATAGGCATGTGAAAATGGCTAACAAGCTTTGCATCAATAATCCGTATGAGTGTTTTTGTGTTTCTGTAGATTGTAAAGCTAATGATATTATGAAAGCATAAATTTCTTCCGAGTTCCCTAACCTCCAAAAAATTTCTTCCCAAAAGATTCAAAGCAGCAGATATAGCAGGCAACGTGTCAAAGGGGGCACCGGATTTTTGCACTGTTTATGTCATATCCAAAGGAAAGATTCAGTCCATGCGACCTGCCTTCCGTCCTGCACCAGTTACCTCAGTGCACAGCCAACTTCTTAACCAAAACGGCACAATGCCAGCTTCAATGGACACGCATATTCCTCCAACTCCTGTTAAAAGAGGTTGGGGATTTTGTTTTTTTTTTGTTTTTGTTTTTATTTTCTATGCTCTGAGTAGACTCCCATTGATCATAAAATTAATAATGTGTATTCAATCGGTAGCTGAGAAGCCACCACTGGAACCACCCCGAAGATCAATTGGTGAGACAGAATCCTTCAGGCAAGTGATGCTCAGCGCTCATTTTCCTTGTTTTGTAAGAGAAGAAAAATGAAACTGTGAAAAACATAAATTATCTATATAGCTAGTTTTCTAGTGAAGGAAGACCTGAAATTTTTCATCAAAATCGTTCGAAAGTCCTATCGATGACCTACTGTGTCTTTTATAGTCCCCAAATGAGAAAAGGGAAAATCTATCAGTCTCTTGAAGAACAAACATAAAAAATTTTGCTTCTGAAAACAGGTCACCATTCACCAGGAGGGGTTTGAATGGAAAGTCATATGGTGAACTCTCGGTTCCAGATAGCGATATATCATTTGTCAGCTCTGGCAGAGCAAGCATCGACAGCATATTTCCAGCATTCTATGACAACACAGAAACAAGCCGCACCCCTCCACGGCTGTCAAACATCTCTGACTTTGACAGCAACTATAGCTTTGAGTCATTGCATTATGGAAGGAGATCAATGGATCAAGGTGGCTTTTCACCTGAATTATCACCCTTCTCACATGAAAGTGACCAGCTGCCATCAGCCGCGGTAAGAGCATGCAGTCATTCATTTCAATAGCAGAAATATATAAATGTAGCATCTGCATTTTCTGAAGATGAATAAGTACACATCTATAATAGTATCTTTCATAATTAGTGTAACAATGAATAAACATGGATCTAAACATTGTCGCCCTGGAAATAAACTAATCTGTTAAAAGTTCTAGTTTAATCCACGCAGATGAAAGCACGTTCCACCTTCCGGTAAAGCTGGCAACAATTTCTGACTTTTCTCAAATGACAAATAATCCACTATCTACATTAGTGTTTGTGATTTGTGAGAGCTAACAGTTACATTCAAGATATTCTGTAAAATCTCAGGAAGATGTGGAGGCTGAAATGAGAAGGTTAAAGCTGGAGCTCAAGCAAACAATGGAAATGTACAGTTCCGCTTGCAAAGAAGCACTCACTGCAAAACAAAAGGTATAAGAAATTTCATCTTCTTGTCATGTGGCCTTAAAAAGTCCACAATGAGTTTTGAGATTAACTTCTTTGCAGGCAAAAGAGCTCCAGCGCTGGAAAATGGAAGAAGAGCAGAGATTAGAAGAAGCAAGATTAGCCGAGGAAGCTGCGTTGGCAATTGCAGAAAGGGAAAAGGCCAAATCCAAAGCAGCAATTGAGGCTGCAGAAGCAGCTCAGCGAATTGCTGAGCTGGAATCACAAAAAAGGATTAATGCAGAAATGAAAGCACACAGAGAAGCAGAAGAGAAGAGAAAGGCTCTTGATGCTCTAGCAAATTCAGATGTCAGATACAGGAGATACCCAATCGAAGAAATTGAAGCTGCAACAGATTACTTTTCAGAATCACGCAAGATTGGTGAAGGGGGTTATGGTCCTGTATACAAGGGTTATCTGGACCACACGTCCGTAGCAATTAAGGTTTTACGGCCGGATGCAGCTCAAGGAAGGTCACAGTTTCAGCAAGAGGTACGTAGCCAAAAAGATTCTCTACAGGTGCTTCAGTTTTAAAAATTTTCAAGCTCTTACTTCTGAACGACTTTCTCGAAAGGAAAAATCAGTATTGTAACTTTTCAGAAACAAATTTCTCCGAAAACACAATTTTTAAATTCATTAAGCAGCTTAGGAGTGACCCCCTTAGAAGATTTTAACCCTTTCATGGGTTACATCAAATCAACAGAAGCCTTTCTGAAACTACACCACACAACTCTTGAAAATTATCTTTTTAGATTTTCAATTAACCTGGTGAGAACTGTTTTCAGGTTGAGGTATTGTGTTGCATAAGGCACCCTAACATGGTCCTCCTCCTGGGAGCCTGCCCTGAGTATGGATGCTTAGTATATGAGTTTATGGCTAACGGTAGCTTAGAAGATCGGCTCTTCTGCAGGGGAAACACTCCACCTTTATCATGGCAGTTAAGGTTTCGCATAGCAGCTGAAATTGGCACTGGTTTGCTGTTCCTCCACCAAACGAAACCTGAGCCACTCGTACATCGTGATCTAAAACCTGCCAACATCTTGCTTGACCGCAATTTTGTGAGCAAGATCAGCGATGTTGGGTTGGCCAGGCTAGTCCCACCATCAGTTGCTGACAATGTGACGCAGTACCGCATGACATCCACGGCTGGAACTTTCTGCTATATAGATCCAGAGTATCAGCAAACAGGCATGCTAGGTATAAAGTCAGATATATACTCTCTAGGGATCATGTTTCTACAAATATTAACAGCGAAACCGGCAATGGGATTGACTCACCATGTTGAAAGGGCACTTGAAAAGGGTACTTTTGCTCAGATGCTGGATCCAGCAGTGCCTGATTGGCCGATTGAAGAGGCAACGTACTTTGCCAAGCTATCGCTAAAGTGTGCAGAGTTAAGGCGGAAAGACAGGCCTGACCTCGGAAAGGTTGTCCTGCCAGAACTTAAGAGATTGAGAGCAATTGCTGAAGAAACTATGCATCGCTCATTGTCAACACCAAGTGCAGTAAGCTCGCCAGAATTAATTCTGCATAAAAATCTACAAGTATGCATAGCTACAAATTACCACATTAACAAATACTTAATGTTTTTGCAGAGTGACCTTCCTTCTTCAAGATCCGAAGTAAGCTCAAGAAGCTCTTCAGCCCATGCATGAAATGTCAAAAACAAACAGGACTGTTAATAATTAAGGAAATTAAAGTGGAAGTTCCATCGATTTTTATTTTTGTTTATACTGTGTAGATATAATCAATCAAGATGAGGTCAGAAGTTCCTCTGACGTTTTTCTCTTCTTTTGTGCTGTGTTTCAATATTGTCACAAATTAGTCGTCCCATCTCTTTGAATTGCCAAGGGAATTGGCTAGCAAAGAGCTTAATTAAATTTGTAGATTGTCACTCCAACTTTGCTAGAGAATAATATAAATCATATCTTGCAATCTTATTTAACAGTTTAAATTTTTAGATGAGATGGTTCTTTGACATGGTATCAGAATTTTAATGACTAAACAGTCACGAGTTTGAACCTTACCATCTCTATTTATTTAATAAAAATTAAACATAAAATAATATAAACATATACAAGTTTCAAGCCCAAATAACTTTTACTTGAGAGTTGAGGGGGTGCATTAAAGAATAATATAAATCATATTTTTACCGATAAATGTTATGTCATCAAATTTTGATACTTCCATGTATTTGCAATGTATTCTCGGTTGACTTAGCTTCTGCTCTATTTTTCTCAGCTTATCAACTCCTAAGATGGTGCTTTAATTGCTTGGACCTTTTTTTTTTTTACTTGGTGGTTTAGTTTTATAGTTAAAAAACAATCATAACTTAAAAGTTATGATTGTTAAAATAAGATTTTAAAATATAATTTATATTATTTTTTAATAAAAAACCCTTTAAAAATATAATTTATAATATTCTTAAAAACATTTTCAATTTAAAACTTTCATAAATTTACATTATCTTGATTTATTAATTAATTATAATTAAAAGAGAAAATAGGAGTTATAGAATTCAAACTCGTAATCGTTTTATTATTTAAAGTCTTATATCATATAAAAAAACTATAAGTCTATCTAGTAGTTAATTTAATTAATTAAAATGATGGTCAACAAATATTTAATATCATTTCAAATAAATATTCTAACTTAAAAAATTTAAATTTAAATTGCTAATTGAAATTCTAAACAGAACTATTTTGTATGGGTTTGGTGTAAGTTTAAGTTATATTAGGCATAATTGGACTTTATTTATTATTAACTATAAATATTTAATTCATAAAAGCTTCCACTTAGTTATTAGATGCCTTCGCAAACAAGTTTTCTGACACGAGTCAAATAATCAAATATCCATAAAGGGGATTACATTTCAAAGCTTGATTTTAACCCGAAGGTAATTGTTTAGAATTGTTTACTAGCTAAAGTTAATAATTTTAACTCTATTTTAAATGGCAAACACATTTCTCTTTCTTTTTCGAGATGAAAGCATACTTGTTTTATTAACTAATCTCGAGGAGGCTTGTTAAATGATCGATAGATTATTTATAAAATAAACTTAATCCAAGAGATGGATATTGTTTTGAAGTTCCAAGTTTGAATTACTTGTTACATATACAACTCGGATAAGGTAATTAAAACTCAGTTGAATGATGACGCATTCGATCTCAGAGAAATCCATATCTCAAAGAAGAAAAGGTGTCCGGAAGAAAAATCATCCAAAAATGGTCCCAGAACTAACGGTAATACATGAGCTGCTGAGCTGCCAAACCGTTACGATATCCACCATACATAGCTTGGGACCCACCAGCGCTCAAGTCCATTGAAGCAGCAGCTAGGCCATGCTGTCCAGTCAACTGGAGAAGAGCTTGGCCTGAATGGCCGGATGCAGCAGCCTGGCTCAAGGCAAGTTGGCGCTGATAGGCCAACAAATCAGCTGCAGAGTAGCCTTGGTTTATACCAGTTGATGGAGCGATTTGATATGGTTGAGCTGGAGGTGGCAATGGATTTGAAGCAGTTCCAGGAGGCGTTGGCTTGCTACCCCATGAGCACTGCACATGAAAACACCAATGTTGACATGAAAGGAAGCAAAAAACAAAGAAAAGAAAACCCATCAAGTAATATCATGTCTGACCTTCACGGGCTTTCCACAAACTATCTTCCCATTGCCCGTTTGAATGGCTGAGGCTGCTTCTTCATGAGTGTTGTATCTGACAAACCCAAAACCTTTATCTCTCTGGACTCGAACATCCTCAATTACACCAGCCCCAAGAGCATGAAAATGACGATGCAGCTCAGCCTGGGTGACCTGATCAAACAGACCAAATTGTCAAGCAAAAGGTACAGAGCCAAGGAGCCAACATCTTATCACTTCCATTCAGAAGTAAGAGCGATCAAAGAAGATAAAAAATATGACATGAAACCAATCACTCTCAAAATCAGAATTTCCTAAACAGATAGCATGCTTTTTATTCAATCTGTTGCCTATAAAGCACTTATTTAATAAATGCAATATTGGAGATAAAAGTTACCACTTCCAAAACAAAAGAGGGTTCTACCTAAACATGTAGAAGAAAGCAGTAAAATAACTGTAAATTGCTTATTCATCCTTTAATTACCTCATGGGAAAGATTGCCAACATAGACAGTGGTGTATGCAGGATTGCTTTCAGGAGCCTCCTCGTTAGTGCTTTCCTGACCTCCTTCTGCTTACCAAGATACAAAAGTAAAACTCTGTCAGCATTCAACTCTCCAACCATGCATTTACAAAAGATATCTGTTTTACAAACTCAATACAGCAGGAAATTGCTCAACTCAAATTCAGAACTCCGGAGTGGAAAATGAAGTTCAATAGCGATTACAGCTGAAATAAATTCATGCCAAAATGAAGCTCACATATGGCAAATCAAACTGATAGTGATCACACACACACACCCCTGAGTCCACTTCATGAAAGCATGGACTAGCAAAATACTTCGGGACTTTGAAATCAGCTAGTCACCTATCTACGCATGCTTGGTAAATAACCTATTAACCATAAGTGCAGATACGAAATATGGAAAGAAAACAATTTCTTATTTAAAGTCATTTGCCATTACTCAAGTGGCATTGGATTGAATCCATCTCATAGTTGAGATACAAAGGACAAAAAGAGGGAGAGAGCTACCCCCTTTCTAAGTATTACGCAAGGCTCAACGACCTTTTGGATCAAGCAAAGAAAAAAAAAAGATTATTTTACATAACGTGGGCTGAATTACCAGAAAAGGTTTATGGTACCTGAAGATCCATTAGTAAGTACAACTGCATTTTGGTTATCACTGTTTTGCTTATCTTCATTGGATTCAACACCTTTAGTTGCCCAATTACATCTTATCTGCCTGTTTCCGAGCCATTTACCTCCAGTTCAGAATGGAGCAAAACATCAAAATCATGCACTAACTCTTCCCAGAGAGCACAGAAAAGTTAAACCAAGGAAACATGGATAAACTTATGTGCCTTACCAGTTAAGTCATTAATAGCACTTTGTGCCTCCTGCATAGTAGTATCATAAGAAAATTAGTTTATGGCTCAAGCAACTTCTTAAGAAATTTTAGTCAATATCCAAATGGAAAAATCAGAACATAAGGATATCCATGCCACCAGACATCTAAATCAGTCTTCAATTTGCTGTTGGAAACCAATCATTATTCACTCAAAAACATTGAAAATAGATTCGTCAAAAAGAAATTAAAATGGAAAATAAAAGCAAATAATTTCTTCTTGAATCTTTATATCCCCAAATAAACTAGAAAAGTACAAACAATTCTAGCAGAGGACCTCAATACTTCAAGCTCCAAGCAAAACATTGTTAACTCATAAAATCTTCTATCAACTTGAACACACTGTGAAACAAGAAGTTCATAAAGCGTAAAATGGATTAAGAAATAAATCCACAACCCTCAAACTTGATTCAGTAGCTACTCATAACTGGAAAGCAGTACCTGCTGATTACGGAATGAAACAAAGCCATATCCTTTCGAGCGGCCAGTTTTGTGATCCCACATGACCCTTGCATTGCTGGAAATGAAACAACATTGTGAAAACAAACATAAGGTTTTTAGAACAAAAACAACAACCTGGTATTTTTACACAGCCAAAAAAGAGTATAAGACATGAGTAACATAAAAGAGAAGGTAGCAGTCCACGTTAACATGTTAACCAAGATTGTTAACATCAATCAAAGAGAAAAATCATGTTGTAACAAATACATCTGGAGTTTTAGACAAAGTGCATAAAAGTACAGAGTGATTTAGCCATTTACATTTCAGTGATATCTTCTTTTCCCACTTGAGTGACATGTGTTTGGTTCCTCAACAGTGTCATTAACTGTTTTAGCAGCAAGAAATATGTCCCTTACACTGCATTTAACAACTACTTAAATGGATGAGCATGATTGGGTTTACTTAAAAGTGTCACAAATAGCAAAAGGGCATCATCACCTTTGCCTTATTTTTCTTATAGTATTGACACATTTAAGAGCATTGCTTGAAGAATAAAACACAAATACGTGCAAATGGCCAAATTACAAAATACTTTGTTCGCACTTGACCCAAAACATTTTGGATGAAAAAAATGATAAACAGAAAACAAGGAACTTACGAGCAACTAGGAAAGACTGAGAAGCAAGCAAATAAATTAGCATCAGTAACCTCTGGACTCAAATCACCAACAAATACATGGAAATGCCCTGACAAGATGAAAGAATAAACCCATAAAAACCGTGAACAAACAAGACACAACCAAATAAAAAACAGCTGAAACAATGAAACGGCAAATAACCTGATGTATCCTCCCTTTGGCTATTGCCATATGCCCAATTCACTTTAAGCGCCTGACCATAACTGGAAAATTGTATTAATAAAGCACAAAATCTATGATGTCCAAAAAAAAAAAAAGAGTTCACCAATAAGGTAGCATTTGCTACAGAGTAAAAATTGAATAAAGTCATACTGATTATTTGCAAATCTTAATTACTCAATACACAACATGCAATTAAATCAGTATTTCTACAAATAAATAAGTGGCATGGTCCAGAAGAAAATGACAGAAATTAGGAAAAAAGATTCAGTGGTACAAACCATATTATGTAAAATCATTTCCTTGCACTTGTTTTAGATTGTCAGCTGAACGAATCCATTGGGCTAAAGGTACAAGATTAGCCAAGCTTAATAAAGGAGACACAAAAACTTACAGTTGGCGTCCATGCAATGTCATTATTGCAAGTGCTGCAGATGATTGGTCATGGTAGTCCACAAAACCGTATGATGACTGCAATTAGCACAAACCATATGAATCATTAAAAAAAAGTGCAGGCAACATTATGGAAAAGAATATTGTAAGAAGACAACAGGCAAAACCAGCACAAAATCAGAAGAGAAGAATTTTTTCAGAGTAAGAGAAATACAATATCGAGAACAAGTCATCCTCTATTCCTAACACTAAAGTTTCTTTCTTTGTTTGTTTTTTTTCCTTCCCATCTGAAATAATACTAGAAAGTGCAAAACACTTGAAGAATTCAACGAAAAATGTCGGAAAAACAAGAGGCTGGGGCAATGGGGAGTTGAATTGATCGGTAAGGAAAGAAAGAAAGAAACCTTATCCTTTCTGATGAGCTTGCATCCAGCAAGAGGGCCAGCAGTTGCGAAAACTTCAGCAAGAAGCTTGTCAGTGACGTTTACATGAATATTTCCTACATAACTAATAGATCATCCATGGAAGGAAAGAGGGTTAGAAATTTTAAAAAAAAATTAAAATCCAAGGGAAGGGAAATTAGGAGAAAGATGAAAGAAAAGAAAGGGGAGAAAATGAAAGAGGCTTACACTCTGCGACAAGAAGAAGAAGACTCAAAAGCAGGAGGCAGATTACCACCAAGGATAGGCTCCATCTGCACCAACCCAGCAAAATAAAATAAAACATCATATTTATATTAAAATAAATGAAAAGGGAATAAAATTTGAATTTAATTAACTGAAGAATGAATGAATGAACTAAAAAAAAGTGATTGAAGCGGAAAAGAAACATAATAAACAAAGATTGAAAATTTAACAAACAGAGGGAGAGAAAGACCTGAGACATTGCAGAAGCGACGAGAGCAGGATGATGATACATGTGATGATGTTGAAGCAGTGTTTGCTGTTGCATTCACGCTCTTCAAGATGACGACAGTGACGGGGACAACGGTTCTCGCTCTCCCTCTCCTTTTCTTCCACCCTTTTTTTCCCTCGGTTATGTTATGCCCCGCTTTTCAGCAGCTTCATCAACGATCCCTAAATTTATATTTTTATGTTACTACTCCAGCCATTTTATTTTTAAAGTTTATTATTATTATTATTATCATTATCCCTCATGGAAATGATTAAACTCCATGGCATTTAGTTATTCGTATAATAAATTTAGTTCCATTAATTAAACCATCAAGAATCAAAATGTTATCTGATATTTCTTGATTATTGAAATAAAAATATTTTAAATGGTTTTCAATGAACACCATATTTCTCTCTACTTTTTAATATAAAAATTGATTTTATGGTTTTTAGTTCTTGGAAAAAACATATTTCTCTCTATTTTTTAATATAAAAAATGATTTTTTGTTCCTTGAACACACTTTTTTTCTTGAGTTGGATCTTCCATATTTATTGAAATATTAAAACACAAATTTTTAGTATTTATCGCCAACTTGTTTCCAAAACAAATTCCAAAGCTTCAATTAATTACAAAGATAAAAGCATCCAAGTTAAATAATATAACGCATAAATATAAACATATCCCCAAAAAAATATTCAGAAGAAGAATTTCCATGGTGAGTGCATCATTTCTAAACTTAAATTACCACACAGCAGCTTTCCAAGATTTTAAGCAATGGCCAGTCTGTTGAATATTGTGAAACCGGCAACCAGACTGTCCAAAAAAACCCCAACAAGACATTTCAATTGCTACCTTACAATTGCAAGTGAGGTTCTGGCCTAGCGGTAAAAGAGGTTTGTCCCCTTCCTCTGCACCTGAGTTCGAACTTTACCATGCACGTCTGTCACCCCCGCGGTGCCTTACCTGCTCACTGGGCTTGCAGAATGTTCAGTGGGCCGTGGGGATTAGTCGTGGTGCGCGTAAGCTGGCCCGGACATCCCACGTAAATCAAAAAAAAAAAAAAAAAATTGCTACCTTGCAATATAATTGCATATTCTTACACTGCTGTACAAAATTATATTGTAAGAAGAATCTCTCTTGTCCATACAGGGGCTGGAACCCTTTTCAGAAGAGCAATGTTTTCTTCTGTTGAAACTAAAAAGCTGCCTTCGTTCAACAGATCCATTGATTCATTCATTGTTTCAAGGCGTTAGCCAAAAATGATTCCATGTATTTACTATTTACCAACTCCACTCTCCCTAGCCTCAACAGCTTCTTTGACTCTCGGTTTGCTCTTAGGTTTGGCAGGATCGACCTACATTCGCTTTCTCCAGTCTGACGTCCTCTGGCAATGTTTCAAATAACACCCCAAACATGAATAGTTAGATGAAGATCCTGGAAGTCTAAAACTATCAATTGCTTCATAGATTCATCAAGGCGAGAAATGCAAAGAGGTACTTTGTATGGAGTGCAATAAAAGAGAAGGTTTTTTTAACATAGATCCATCAAGGGGAAATGGTAAAGAGATACCGTGGATGTAGTGCTATAAAACAAGGGTTTTGGGTTAAGAAATTCAGAGTATTTTTATCTTCATCACTTACAAGCAATCATTTCATGCAAATAACTACTGTTAATAGTCTCCCTCCCCAATTGCGCCGGTATTCCCCCCACTTCGCTGTGATCGTAAGCAGTGATTGACCTTGAGGTAGACAGGAGCCATAACGGTTCACAAAAATGATACGTCCCCCTTAATATGCAATGATCCTCGTTTGCCCTTATCTCACACTAACTTAAAAGTGTAGTTCACTACCATGCTAATCCCCTTAGGGTTCCCCACATACGGGGGGCCCAATCCATTTGGGATGACTCTTTACATTCCATTTTTCCCCTCTAACTTCATGCATCAGTAATAGTCCCTTCAACTATGCTTGCCAACATGGATGAGAAATTAGGCTAGATCGTAGTAACATATGAAAATCACTACTCAATACAACACAAAGAAATGCTAAACAAGACATACCTTGGGAACAGAAACCATTGTTTGGCGTTGTTTAACCATCTATGCAACCCTTCCGATCTTTAGTATCACAGGATGCCCGTCCTTTGGATGGTCACCCTAACAAAAAGAAAAAATAACTGAGTGCAACAATAGCCAAAGATGAGGGAAAGACATATCCGTAGAGAAATTAACGAGCATACCAATGTCCGAGGGTAGCGTAGCAAATCGAGAGCAACTTCAAGAGCAATAGCATCCACATCTTTTATCTAAAAAACAGAACAATTCTGTCCATTTAATACTTGTTCGCTAACTACAATTGATAGCATGGCACAAAGTGTTTTTCCAAGAACAAGTTCGATCCATCCAAGCAGATGCTAGCAGGAAAAAAATAGAAAAAAGTAAAAAAGAGTGAGCACAAAACTTCAATGAATAAAAGATACTAACAATATGCTGGTGCAGAGCAGCATGACGAATGACATCACTAAATGTGCCCCCGAAGAAAAGAAACCAAGAAATGGACAATGCACACACAACACTGCATCACCATAAATGGTATCAGAAAGAAAAATGAGGTTCCAAAACAGTTGCATGTATCATGCAAGCAAATCTAAACACACATGGGAAACAGAAGATCTTTTAAGCGTACAACCTGTCCTCTCTTCACCAAGCTGTACATAGAATCCATATGGACCTTTTTTCAAAAGAACCTAAAAAGGAAGGAAAAAATTTCTGGTCAACTTGAAAGAAACAGCAAACAGACCAGTTGCACTGGTTAATGGAATTGATACCCTGACACTTGTGCAAAGAACTAAAATTTTCTAGGAAAACCTTCTCATCGGAAGTTGAATGAACATCAAGCAGTCTTATTTCATCAACATTAGTATCATTAGTATCTTGAAGAGTTTCTTCTTCCTCATCATCACCATATAATGTCTTTGCAATGTACCTGTAGTATTGAACAGCAAAACTCAACATTTGCTACCAAATAAAAAAAGGAATGTGGGGGTTGCGAGGTCTAGCGAGTGTTCTCAGAAAACTAAATCCGCTGTCATGATTAAGAGAATCACTCAATTGGAAAAACAAAAGGAAATAAAAGGTTATTGATTAGTACTTAAAAGTATATTTTTAACAAAGTCTTATATTAGCATTTTACTCTTGAAGTATCAATAACTACTTAACTAAAATATGTTTTATAATAATAAGTCTGATAGTATAAGATATCTTTAATTTATGGTAAATATTCATTTTAAATGAAGACCTATCACATAAATTAAAGGATTAATTGATGAGTTCAACTACTGAAATTGAGAAGATAAAGAGAGGGTGAAGCTTAAAAAAGTTACATTAGTCCAGTCCAAACTGGAACACTATTTAGCCATTGGGTCATATCTAGAGTTGTAGAACTTGGATTTGGATCTGCTCTATATGAATAGAAAGCTAAGATATGGGCCTAAAATATTCATGAGGAATGCAAGACTCAATTCTGTTGTTTGAAAGTTTAAACCTTAACAACAATAGAAAAGTCTAAATCTGTCATGCAGTCCAGACACTATTTAGTGTTCAACCCATAAATTGAGTTCTAGGAGTCCAAATAACCTTAATTTTTTTTTATTGAAAAGCTGAAGCAATTTCCTAGAACTTTCATTGTTAAAGTCTGTTCGAATTCTGATGTTAACAATTACATTTTTAGCAGACAAGAAGATAAGGATTGTCACCAAGTCAAAAAGTAGTCACCCACTCAACAATTAATCATCAAATTAATAGTTTTAAATTTTGGCCTATAAAAGGAAGCATTTGTCATGCATTTAGACATCTTAGTTTTCAGATTAAGATCATGCTCTTTATTTTTTTCTTTATATTTTTGTAATGTTTATGTTTTATTTCATGTTATATTTTCCTTAATCTCTTGTTTATATTTTTCATTTCTTTTACTATACTTATATTCTTATATTGTTTATTTATATTTCTCTTTTTCATTATGTTTAGCTAAGTTTATTATGTCAAAGTGAAAAGGTTACACTAATGGTGTAAGAATAAATATAGTGTAAACTTAACATGGACTTTAATGTTTGATACTAACATGTTTTGCATTTGTTATCTTATTCACTTTTAATATTTTGCTTGTTAAATGGTTAATGTAGATTTATGTTATACATATGTGCTATGAAAAGAACTTGATTTGTTGTTAACATAAGTTGGAATTATGAATACTTAACAATATTTATAAGTAGTAGCATTATTCTAATAAGATAACTAATGTAATCATATTAACAATTTATAATCCGATTGAAACCTCCTTTGCGTGTGGTTTTCAATTGAGTAATAAAAAGAATTTATACTATATTTGTTTGAAATATCATCAATGGATCCTTTAACCTTGATATTTATTTTTATCATTATTTAATCCTCACATTAATTTTACAATTTCAAATTCTTATTATTATTGTTGTTATTTATAATTTATACAATTAACCTCCCTGTGATTTGATGTCGGTCTTGCCGGATTATTTATTACTTTGATGTTTCTACACTTGAAAAAAAATCTTTTGGTCATGTATGTTATCTCATGCCTAAACTATCACAAAGTAGTGAAATAAACTAAAGATACATGTGGATGCAGCTTCTCTATCTTTTGCCTCAGATTTACTTCAGAATACAACAGTAAACCAAATTGAAGTATCATTATTAAAAGACCAATGGCTTAAGAGACTTCCAGTGTTTAAGTGTGAATTAAAGGCTGACCGAGACACAGACATATACAGAGACCATTCATTGGTGAGATTTTGAGAATGGTTGATGGAGGTAATAGAAGAGAGTCCATCTCTTCTTAGTTTAAGCTGCGAGCATTGCGTGTAATTACGACAAGTGGTACAAAATGATAAATAAAATGCTGGATAATTCAGAAATGCCCGGCTTTGTAACTGCAAACATCGATGCAAAAGGCAAAACAAAAAAGATATGAATTAATTTAAAGTTAGCATCTTTATCAATGTATTATGCCATGCAGAGAACAGGAATCTAAGAATGAAATGCTTTGTTTTTTGTTTTCATTGACTAAGTACACAAAGAATCAATTTTTATCAAATGGAGCATCAAGAATCACAGATATAAGAGTAAAAATAGAAAAATTAAACTGAAACTAGAAGAAGAGAAAAAGAAGGAACCTTAGCCTTCAGATGACAAAAATGGAAAGCTGTAGCAGAAGAAGTAGATAGTGACAAAAAGCTCTTCATCTCCCACCTTCTATTCCTTCATTTCCTTTGCTCTTTTGTTAATAAAGTTTCATGCTTTCCTCCTTAACTTGTCTTTTTTCCCTTTCCCGTTTTGCAGTGTCTGTGTTTTCAGCTTGGTGGCGGTGGAAGAGAGGAAACCTCGGGGTCACAGAGGGTAAGGTCCAAACTCCAGGGTTTTGCAAAGGTTTATTAGTTATTATTTTAGCCCTTCAAAATACAAAATTTTTGCTCCAGTGTCTCGTAACGGGGTCGAGCCGGTCAAATATAGTGGTCCGGGCCAAGCCCAACAGAAAATATTCATAACTTTTCGGGTCGTCAATCCATTAAAGCGGAGTACTTCTTTAGTTATCGGGGCCCCGACTCCGATAGCCATCTGGTTCTCTCTCTCTCTCACTCCCTCGTTCGATCTCTCTGTCTCTCATTCTCCGATAAGCTCTTTGCCGGTTTTCGTGTAGTAAGATTTGGCTCTGCTTTGGTTAATATAACAGAAGGTATGCTTCTTCTTCTCCTTCTCCAGTATTTCCTCTTGTAGTTGTAGTAGTGCACGTCATATTTAATAGCTGTTTGTTAGCTGAGAAAATTAGCAAGACTCTCAAAGTTTCAATTTTTAATTACTTAGCCTACCAATGAAGTATTGAATGAATGCGGGATTTTAGGGTAATTGTTGTTTCTTATGTGAAATCATGGTGAGTTTGAGGATGTGTTTTAAAAATTTATTTAGTTTTTTATTTGCTAGGTTTAATGGATAGGCAACCGCCGCCTCCGCCCCATGATTATGCCGTAATGGCATATGCTCAGCAGCAGCCACAATATGGATATCCTCCTCCACATCAACACCAACAATACCCTCCCCCACCTAATCCATTCATGCCTCCTCCTCATCCTTCAGTGCAGCAATATCCCTACACTCAACCTCCTCCACACCCTCACCATCTTCAACACCCGCCACAGCAACAGCAGCACCCTCCGCCTTTTGCACCACATTTACCGCCTCACCTTATACCTCCACCTTTTCATACTCCTACTTATGATTCTCCCCCACCTCCGGCTCCCTCTCCATCTGATCCTGAGCTTCAGAAACGTATAGATAAGCTTGTTGAGTATGCCATAAAGAATGGGCCAGAATTTGAAGTCATGATCCGTGAAAAACAGCAGGATAATCCTGCTTATAGTTTCCTTTTTGGAGGAGAGGGTCATGCATATTATCGGTATAAGCTTTGGTTATCTACGCGTAGTCCTCTCAATCCTCCTTTCCAAGCATCTTCTATGATGCATCCACCACCAAACCCAATGATGAATGCCACTGTTGGGCCTCCTCCTCAAATGCACCAACCTCCTTTTCCACCTTTTTATGATCACCTTCACCAGCACACTCCACAGCCCTTTGGTGTTCATAGTAGATCAGATTTTGATCAACCATCCAAGTCCTTTAAAGGACTCTCTGGTCCACTTCCTCCTGATGTTGCAGTAGAACTCAGTAATGTGCTTACCACTCTAAATGGTACCAAGGAGTCTATCAAAGGGGCCAAGACTTGGTTCATGCAAAGGTCTCCATTTGCACCAGCTCTTGCCGAAGCACTTAGGGACAGGATTTTTTCTCTGGATGATTCTGAGAGGCAATTGCACATCATCTATCTCGCCAATGATATTCTTTTTGACAGGTATGGTTCTACTTTTGCATTGCTGTCTGAACTTACTGCAACTTGATCATTCCTTAACAAAATCTGTATTGTTCAGCAACAGCTGTTTGTCTCTGTTGTTTGTTCATAAGCTCCTTACATCATACACTCATGTTTGATTCATTTTCTTTTCATTCGTCTCTCCTTCCCCTCTTAAGGATGCATATATCTTTAATGGAATTGATCTTTGTAATTGTGTGCCTTGTGCTAGAAGGACCTCTTTAGTCAAATATTGCTATAATCCTTCATGAGTGGATTCCTTGTCAATATTATCTTAATCTGAGGTCTTCTGTTCTTAAAGAAGCTTAAACTCTGTGTTTTCATTGCTTTGAAATCTAGTCCCATTGAGGTAAATTACTCAAAGTTATATGGTTGATCAGAATTGGATGCTTACTGGTAATCGACCTTGAAATGGTTCATCAGAATGTAGATACTTACCTATAATTGAATTTGACAAAGATCGAAATAAGATAAATAAGTATTGAATTGCAAAGTAGAGAATGAAGTTGTTGACTTTCAGCTACCAGAAGTAGATTTTTCCATTTGAAAGCACCCTTGAATGATAGATTTATAAGAAATCAAGGAACCAGAATTTTGGAATACTTTGACTGGCGAAAGCACCCTTGATAGTGTAAATTATTTGAAATTTGTGGTCCCAGCTTCCTTCCTAATTGAAAATCTCCCTCTTTTACATAGCATGTAATGGCTTAAGATTTTGGTACGTGTAGATAGGATTTATTAAAAGTATTGCCATTGCAAAGATATAAACCCAAAGTTGCATATTTGTGGCCTATTCATAGTTTTAAGCCCCACGTGTTATCCTTTTTATCTGTCTCACAAATATTAGTGAGAGAACATTATATCTTACTGCCTTCTATAGTCTCTACAGTATATAATTGGAAAAAACTTACAAACAGGGCCTCAGATAAAAGGCCACATAATAACATTTTTTGTAGTTTGGGAATAGATTTCAGAAGGCTGAAGTATCTCTCTCAATCTCCAATGCTCTTTTTTTTAGCATTGTCTCTTCAGTCTGCAATCTAGCTCCATGATTGAGCAGCTGCTTCTCCTTGAATTCTAGCCTTAAAAGGCCAAACTCAATCCCAGCTTTAGGCCTTCTTTGTATGAGCTTGAAAGCAAATGACAAGCAAGGAACACAAACTTTTGCAGGAGGTGATGGCTTGTTTTCACATCTTTGTATCATTAGGAGATTCTATGAAGTGGCACTGGGGGTGCTCCACCTGTATTGGGAAAAAAATTAACATATTCAAGTTTACATCATCAGCTAAAAGTCTGAGCACAATTTCAGATAACATTATTGGCAATCCCTAATGTTATTGTAGTTTCCTTTTTGCCACTGGAGCTCATATTAGATTCAGGTTACATATCTAATATGTAAAAGCTTTGGAATTTATGAGTGCACCTTGAAAGTTGACATTAATACGTCAATGTGTTATAGACTTACAGTTATATCTCCAAAATGTGCAGTTTCTCCAAAAGTCTTTATTGTCAGTCTTTCTTTTATCATCCTAATTACCCTGTGGCTGACTCTCTGCAGCTGCCAGTCTGTTAGGTCCTTCATATTTGTCTTTTGAAATATTTGACTATTTTTATTTTAAGAATTATCTTGTATGAATCTTCAAGCCTGCTTGATTTTTAATGCAACCCCCTGTAGATTTCCATCTCTGCTTGGTTGTATTTTGTTTTGGTTTTTCTACTTTCTTGCTATGGCATTGTGAGCCATGATTGCGTTTTTTTTCTTCGATAGAAATGATGATTTTGTTCATAGGGCAAGAGTAGTCTGAAACTTCCTTGACCTTTTTGCTATTCGTTACCTGCAGTTTGCAAAGGAGAATCAATCCCCATGATCTTGATAATGAAGCCCTTGCATTTAAGCCTGTGCTAGGTTCCATGCTTGCAAGGATTTATCACTACCCTCAGAATAAGGATGAAAACCAGTCGCGGTTGCAGAAAATTCTGCAGTTCTGGGCCTCAAAGGAGGTCTATGATCAAGATACCATTTATAAACTTGAAGGTGAGATGGTTAGCGGACCACCGGTAAATTCTTTTCCAGGGCCTCCAAAAGAATTATCTACTGGCTCAACAGATTCTGTGCCTGCTGCAGGTAGCTCCTTCCATCCTCTTGCTATGTATGCAGAGCATTTTAAACCAATAGTATTTGTATCAGGGGTAGTTGTGACTACTGATTGAGTTTTAGGGGCAGCTTAATAGCCTAACGTGATTTGTCTTCGGATTTGTTTTGAAGAATTTGGCAATTTCATTCTCGTGAGAAATGTCACAGAAGTTCCTTTTCCTGCAGGCTTTACTCAACATGCAACAAGCCACAATGCTCCACTATGGCCACCTGATAGGCAAAGTGTACCAGATCAGGAGCATCTTGATAAACAAATGCTGCCCGTCATGCTTCCAACCCTAGGAAATCAGCAATTTATTCCAAATCCTGTCCCTGCTGCTACCTTTCCAGGTTCCCTGCCCATAAATTCCTCTGTTCTGCCAGCAGGTCAACAACCTGCACCACATTTATTGCAAGCACCTCCTGCTAACATTGCTGAAAACTTGTCACCATATCCCCTGTTCCCACCCGGTCTTATTCCTGGAATGGTCAGAAAGATGCAGATTGGCAGTGGGGTGCCCTACTCGCCTTTGAGCCCTTTGGACATCCCAACAACCATACCCCCATCCAATGTATCCCCATCAGAAATTCTAGATAGAGTCTCAAAGTTTTTTAAAGAGATTGGAGAGGTTAACCCATCAGAGGGACCTATGAGAGCTGACCTAAAAGATGAAGATGATGAGTATGAGAGAGAGTCTCCCATTCGCAAGGGGGGAGCTTGCATCCCTCCTCCCCCTAACTTACAGGTTGAGCCAGAGACAGGAGCTTATGCAGATGGAAGTGTGGAGCGGAAACATGGAACTGGCTCAGGAAGACTGGGACTTGGGGCAACAGCCGATCCTAATGAGCCAAGTCAATACGACGATGTTTACACATCTTACAGGAAACAGAGAAGCACCAACTATCACTCATCCATGAGTGTAAGGGCTGCTACTAGGTAGAAACCCCGTGCATGCGCATGGCTCACATCGATTTGTTGTTAACTGGAAAAGCTGGAGTGGCTGTACTGTCTGCCTTCCCATCTTTATCAAAGTGGTGGGTGTATTCATGGGAACTTGGATGTGTAGCAGGTCGTCAATCTTTGGATTATGCTAGTTAAAGTTTCGATTTAGAAGAATGTGGTAGCATGCATTAGACGGTCCTCCCTGCGAGTGTTGTAATCATTCAACCAATACCAACATTGGCGTAGAAAGTTCAATATAATTACCCGTTTGTGAGTCTTGTTGCCTGGATGAAGAAGAAAAAAGGAATTATGAAGTGCATTTTTTTCTATTTTTTTACATCTATTTTAATAATTCAATAGCCTTTGATTTTCCCGCTAGTAATAAATGGCAGGCAGTAATTAGCACGAAATAATCTGTGTGATGGAACTTAATCTCAGGTGATGAACAAGCTGATAATTGATGTTTTTTTCCTTAATTACTGTGCATTATTCAGTTTATTTGCATGTGTGTATTCCCCACTTGTTTACAACAACTGTACAGTGTGGGAAAACTTCCTGAGGTGTGGGAAACGCTAGGAAAATATCTTTTAATGCAGGAAAAAAAAAGAAAAAGAAAGTTTAGATGACCAAAGGAGTATTATTAAATTGGCGTGTGAAAGAGGCCCAAATTAATTGTTTTTACTTTCTAGCCCTATAAAAATTTATTAGCCAGAAATTGACTAATAATAAAAATTACTTAGAAAACTAAAAGGCATGGGTTTTTCCATGAGAGATTGCACTGTTCATCTTCTCAAATTTGAACTTCTTTGTTTTTTTAATTTGATCTCAAGATGTTTTAGACGTGATTTCATTCCTTTTGAACTAGATTCAAGGACCATAGAATAAATTTTATCAGTTAAAGATGAGATTGAAAGATTAGGAATAAAAACAAAAATGTATTGAAAGATTAGGAATAAAAACAAAAATATTTTAAATAGGTGATGGTTTTCAAGTTAATATAAAAGTTTAATTTGATCCTCATATTTTTAAAAATATAAATATATAAATGTTTAGTATCTCAATATTTTTTCAATTATATTTTGATATAAAAGTTTATTTTTTGTTATTTTTTAGTCTCTAATTTTTTTTAAAAAAAAAAGAGAAGAAATTGTTTAATTTCAACAAATTGAGAGAAAATATCGTTGACGTTGATTTACGCCATCAAAATAATTGATTTTTATTTCAAATGATTTCATTTGATGAATAGAGGTTATATTAGGTGAATTTATTTTAGTTTTAGGTTGATTTTTGATTTTAGAATGATTTTTAAAGTTTTTAGAGGATATGGATAGGTTTATTACAACTTCTAAAATATTTTCTACGTGTTTTGATTTAAAAAAAAAAGGTTAAAAAATTGGTTTTTAGTCAAAGAACCATTTGACCTGATTTTTCAGATATCACAACAGTTAGATTCTGAAAAAATCAAGGAGCATATTATCTAATTTTTTTTATTAAAAAAAATAAGACAAACAATATGGTCTAGATGTAACATAAAAAAAGGGCTCATGCTGATGCACAAGGACCCAAATGAATGGGTCAAGTAGGCTGATCTAACTTATTTTTTAAAAATTAATAATAATATTTTTTTTTATTATTTTAAATTAATGCTTTTTTTTAGAATTATTTTTTATTTGTATTTAGATTAATATACTTTCTTTCTTTTATTTTGTTTATATAGCTTTTTTTTAATGACAAATATTTTTTAGCTCTTTTATTTTTGCTATTTTTAATATATATTTTGAATTAATATATTTTTTCAAAATTATTTTTATTTATATTTAGATTAATATCCTTTCTTTTTCTTCTTCTTCTTTTATTTTGTTTATAGAGCCTTTTTTAAACTATAGTTATTTTTTGAATATTTTTTTTTAATATTAAGTAATATTCTAAAATGTGTGGGGAAATTATTATAACTTTTCTTATATTTTTTTGTTTTTTTTGTTTTACATGTTTTATTTCTTTTTTTCTTCCCCAATATTGTCTTCTTCTTCTTTTTTAATTCTTTTTTATTTTTTTTAAAAATTATCTTTATTAATTATCTTAATATTGAACTAGTTAAGAATTTAGTTATGTAATTTTTTCTTTAAAATATTATGGATTGTTACAATGTTTTCCTACATGATTTTTTTATTTTTTAATGAATTTTTTTTTTTTCAAAATAGTCTTTGTCGATTTTATTTTTTTTATGTTGAACTAGTTAAGAATTTTGCTTTGTATTTTTTTCTTTAAAACAGTATGAATTGCTACAATGTTTATGTACATGATTTTTGTTTTACTATAATGCTTCTTTATATTTTTTTCTAAATTATCTTCATCAATTTTTTTAATATTGAGTTGGTTGAGAATTTAATTTTAACTTTTCCTACATGTTTTTTTTTTCAGAATTGTTTTTGTTAATTTTTCTTAATATTAAGTTGATTGAGAATTTAGATTTATAATTTTTTCTTTAAAATACGTTGAATTGCTACAGTATTTTTCTATATGGTTTTTTTATGATTTTTTTTATTTTTCTTTTCAGAATTATCTTTGTTAATTTTTTTTTCCTATTGAGTTAGTTGAGAATTTAACTTGACAATTTTTTTCTTTAAAACATTGTGAATTACTATAATATTTCTTTATATGATATTTTTTTCTTTATGATTTTTTTTATAAACTCAAGACAATACACAAGCATGCCACAAACCTGCGGTGTCATGCGAGCTTGACATCTAATATATATATATTAACATTATTTAACCCGTTTGAGTCTATAACTTAGATCATAGATTTGACAAGATAAGTTACAACACCAGGGTTATTTTTTTTTTAGTTTCACTTTTTTTATTAATATTTTTTTAAATTTATTTCATTTAACACCACTCATATGTGATTTTTTTAGTCCACTTATTTAACTTTTTTTTAGATAGAGGTTTTTTTTAAAATTATTTTGTGTGTTTAATTTTTTAAAGCAGTTTTTTCAATTCATGTATATTTTTTTTAATTTCTTGTATAGATAAACTTTATTTTTTAAAATACTAATAAAAAATTCAGATATTTTTTCTAATATACATAGCCTTTCATATTTTTTTTAATATTTTATTCAAACAATTTAATATGTATATCTATTTTTATTATTATTTAATGGGATAACAAATTATTTTGATTAATAAGATTCATCAAATACAACCAGTTTATATATCTTAAATTGCAAGATTAAATATCTTGATTTACATTTATTTTTAATTTTATTTTATTTTATTTTTAGTTAGTGTTAATGTTTTTTTTTTAATTTATCTATATATATAATTTTAGATTTATTTGATTATATATATGGATAAAAATTTTAATTTATACTTAACAAAATTATTAGTTATAAAAATATGTAAAAAAATATATATTTATTTTTTTAATAACAAATAAAAATATTTGACACAACTAATCACGAAGACAGACATATAAATAGTTGATAACATAATAATAGAATGAATGAAAGCAATTTTCCGGCTCTTGTCTGCTAATGTTTATTAGGCTGCCAGTGCCATGCACTCATTCAAACATATGATATTAAGACCATATGCAGTCTGCTCTCCAGTATGAAAAAATACTGCAGGAATCTATTATTATGTTATCAATGGAAAATAAATTTGGAAAATACATAAGGGCAATTGTGTCAATGGAAAATCACGAGAGAAGACAAAAGAAAGAAGAAGGAAGAGAAAACCGAAGAAGCATTGAAAGTACAAGCAATGGGAAGCCAAGCGGGGACTGGCTGACTGACTTGCTGTTTAGCTTGTTTCTTTGTTTTTGTCTAAAAATCTTCTTCCTCTTCTTCTTCAGCTACAACATCATCATCTCTGACTTTGTGTTGATGATGGAGATGAAGATTATGCATTTGCTTTTATCGTTGATTGATTGATTTCCATTTCATTTCATTTCGATTCGCAGAGAATCAGACGTAGGCAGGCAGGCAGCTTTTTGCTTTTTTTTTTTTTTAATTTACTACTGCTACTTTGTATTTATTTCTTAATTATTACTAACAACTATAATAGTCATACTCATCTCTCTTTTTTCTTTTCTTAACTGTGATTGTGTTCAAGACAAATTAATTTTATTAATTAGCTGATCAAATTTTTGTCAGACCCTCTTCCTCTTTTCTCATTTCTATATCTAAAGCTCTAAGCTTTCTCCCGATCCTTTTTGTTTCCCTTGAAAGAAAGAAAATATTTGAAGTTTAGCTCACAATATTTGCAAGGGCTTTGATTGATTTTGAAGGGTTGTATTATGTCAAAAGCTTCTGACTTGTTGTGTGACTGATTTTGTGATATGAATGTTGCTTGCAGACAGTGACAGAAGAATACTGACTTTGTGTGGGTGTGGTGGCTTCAAATCTGTTGAAGAATGTCTTAACTAGCTCTTGCAAAGGTATAATCCTTCTCTTAACACTCGTAATATGATTTAGTAGTGGCAAACTTCATGGTTCTTTCTATTTTTGCTTTCTCATATTATGGCTTTTATCTAACCCCATTTGTTGACAAATAGGTTTCCAAAGTTGCCTGCTTTTCACCTCTTCCGTCTTTAATTCCATGATAATTAGAGAGTGATTTCGCAGGCACATGTCAAGTTGTTTCATTTTCTGCTTCTTAATCATCACTAATGATCTTTTGAGTCTTATAATCATGTCTGGCTTTTTACGTTCTGTCGTGTTCTTTTGCAATTAATGTGGTGCAAGCTGCGTAAATGGCTTCCGATATCATACCCCACTTAATCTTGATTCCCTTCACCCATTTCAGTAGTAAATACATCACCAGGCAAAACAATGCATTACTTACCGAAAATTGTTGAAGGATTTAAATCAAGATAACTAAAAATGCTCGTTTTTTTGTTTTGTTCTGGGGTACATGTGCTGGACACTCTGTAACAGTAGATGAGTGGCAGGAGTTTATGATAGGACGAATTGTGCGTCTCTGATTTTATCTTGACAAGTTCATGGTTGGGAAAATGGTGGAGGGTCAAAAATTTACTGGACTCATAGGAGCAAGTAACAACAATGGTAACAACTACTATGGCTTTACACAAGGTTTTTATCAAGAACTTGGTGATGGTACAAACATGTCTATTGACAGTTTACAAACAAGCCATGCCGGTGGGTCTGTCTCAATGTCAGTGGATAACAGTAGTGTCGGATCCAATGATTCTTTAACCCATATGCTAAGCCATCCAGGTTTAAAACCTGTCAACCACCATAACTATAGTGTATCAGTAGGCCAGAGTGTGTTTCGTCCAGGAAAGGTCACCCATGCCCTAAATGATGATGCATTAGCGCAAGCTTTGGTGGATAATCGGTATCCAACAGAGGGACTGCAGCATTATGATGATTGGACAATCGATTTGAGAAAACTCAACATGGGTACAGCTTTTGCCCAAGGTGCTTTTGGAAAGTTATACAGAGGCACGTATAATGGGGAGGATGTTGCTATTAAGATATTGGAGAGGCCTGGGAATAGCCCGGAGAAAGCACAAGTGATGGAACAGCAGTTCCAGCAGGAAGTTATGATGCTTGCAAATTTAAAGCACCCGAACATTGTGCGGTTCATTGGTGCCTGCCGGAAGCCCATGGTTTGGTGTATCGTAACAGAGTATGCGAAAGGGGGGTCAGTTCGGCAGTTTTTTACCAGGAGGCACAATCGGGCAGCACCGTTGAAAATAGCAGGTCAGCAGGCTTTAGATGTTGCGAGAGGAATGGCATATGTTCATGGACTCGGGTTTATACACCGTGATTTGAAGTCAGATAACCTCTTAATAGCAGCAGATAAAACCATAAAAATTGCTGATTTTGGTGTTGCACGGATTGAGGTGCAGACTGAAGGGATGACACCCGAAACTGGGACATATCGTTGGATGGCTCCGTAAGTCTCAACATCTTTTATACATGAAGGTTTCTTTCTTTTAGGTTACATTGTGACTGTATTCATATTTTGTTTCTGTGAGCATGTGATAGTTTTCCCTTTTCGGGGTTCTTTTTCTGATAAATGCATATTATTACAATAGATCTCCTCCCTTTTATTGCATGAATAAAGTATCTGATTATGAAAATGGTTTTAGATATAGGTTTTTAAGGAAATATTGGTAGTCCACATCATTGTTTGGAGCTGTCACTCAAATAAAGTAAAGAACTGCACAGTGAATGAGAAAGAATGTCTTAGGAAGTTGAGGTTTTCATAAATTTTCTGGAAATGTATTCATTCTTTTGCCTTTCTTCTTTCAGAGGGGGTAGGGAATGGCTTGTCCCTCGTCATTGAGGTTTCCCTTTTACCCTGATTCCATTGAATGACAATAGTGGTAGCTACTTCTATCAAGAAGAGTTGATGATGGCAGGGGAAGTAATGGCCGTCAACATCATTTTGGCAATTAGGAGAATTTGGGAAGCTTTTCTTGAGAATATTGGAATTCTATAGCAACATTGCTTGCAGTGCTATGCTGCCCTACGATTAGAATGGAGGGCCAGCAATGATATTCTATTTTCCTTTCTTATTTTTACCAGTGGATATACTGATATCTTTTGGTGAGGCCTGAAATACAACTTAAAAAGTAACTCCATCTTTCGTGTCTGGCACCAGAACTGGCTTATGCTGATTAATGCAATGTATATTATACTGAGGTGTGACAGCTTGCATTATATTGTCTCTGAGAAGCGGTTGGAGTATTGGTAGAATGTAGTACCTAAAAGGCAATTTTAATTATTTTAGATGATTGGTTATGCTGACAGCCATGCTCGCTCCAATTAAACTCCTAACTTGAGTTTTTTCTCAATGAAACAGACACTTGATCAGAGCATAAATTCATAGGGAAATGTTAAGGTTTATATATATATATATATATATATATATATTCTATCTGAAAGGAATTTAGTTGGTAGTGAGTAGAATTTGATGCATGTTCTGGAAAATCAATTCATTTATCGAACTATAATAAAACTAGATCTTAGTGTCATTGTCCGATCTGGATTTGAAGGCTGGTAATCGACTGCAACATACATCAGTTTTTCCTGATTTTTCTTTTTCAAGAATCTACATGCTTTTGCTGATAACCAGGGATTGTGATTTTAACCACCCTCTAAAGTTTTAAATGTCCCAATTCATGCAGAGAGATGATTCAGCATAGGCCCTATACACAAAAGGTGGATGTGTACAGCTTTGGAATTGTTCTTTGGGAGCTCATAACAGGCTCGCTTCCCTTCCAGAACATGACAGCTGTTCAGGCGGCCTTTGCTGTGGTGAACAAAGGAGTAAGACCGATAATCCCACATGATTGTCTGCCTGTTCTGAGTGACATCATGACCCGCTGCTGGGATGCCAACCCTGAAATTCGCCCCCCTTTCACAGATGTTGTCAGGATGCTTGAGAATGCCGAAACCCAGATATTGACCAATGTGCGCAAGGCACGCTTCAGGTGCTGCATAGCTCAACCCATGACAGTTGAATGATCCACCAGAATATAAGACTGAAAAACAGATGTTTAAGATGATACAAATGAAAATTGTATTATTAAACCTAAGCTGTATGAGCTGAAGCTATGTCATGTATCATTTTTCTTTCCCCCTTTTCCACCGCAAAGTAGAAAGATGTTAACCGTTTAGAGTGCTGCTTTTTTTTTTTGTTACCATTGCTGGTGGCAGTTGTACTGATGTATCTTTATCGAATGTCGTAGTGGTGGGGGAGCATTGATGTGTCTTCCCACAGAGCTATATATGGAGACCTGTCGTTTGTATTGTCTTGCTTGTCAGATAACAAACGAGGTCAGGTTCTCTGTCATTTGTTGTTGTTGAGGCTTATGCGAGGGCATGTTTTCCACATTGCTATGCCTTCTTGACGGGGACGAATTTGTGTGACGTAGTACATGGAAAAACGAGGTCCACTTGTTTAGGGCATCAGAACCTGATGTCATTAATGACAAATATAAATAACAGTAACTGTTGTTGTATAATTGCTCTATGATTTTGAGCATGTGGTAGCTGTTTTCTAGTCTTATTATGATTAGGAAACATCTAAATTTATGAGGTGAATTGATCAAATTCTCAGCTCTGCCAGGGAGTCAATAGTGTCACCTTTTATGAAGCTGTTGCTCACCTCCTCATCCAGGAGTGCCACGTGACCATATATCAATTAGCATCCAAAAAATGAGGAACCACACACACACACGCGCTTGCAACAAAAATTGTGAGAAATCAAAGGTTGCGACTCGAATGGAAGAATTTTAAACACTGAAGGACTTGGAAATAAGTGTCATGCATGGCCCATAACCATTTGCTATATTAGATTATCAAAATGAAAGGGCAGTAAAGTATTTTCACAAGAATTTCAAGGACATTTGTGTCCTTGGAGAAATTAAAAAAAATAAAACAAATAAATAAAAACTGAGACTTTGAAAGTAAATGCAAAGGGAAGACTGTTCTCTCTCTCTCTCTCTCTGTAGTTGTTGTAGTTCATATCTAAACATCTTGTCTTCTTCCTCCTCCTCCTATCCTTGCTCTTCTTCTTTTACTTTGTGATTCTTTATAGTAAAAGGCAGCTGAAGAATTGAATTCACACATTGTTGCTACTGTTGATGACCCCTCCTTCCTTTCACTAATTACTAGTAACCATCAGGTGGGTAAGAGGTATGCAACCATTTCTTTTTATCTATTTCACTGGTGCTCTTTCCTGATTTCTTTTAAATTACCTGATCTAATATCTGTCAGACCCTGGTTTTAATCTCTGGGCCTCTTACACATATATAAAGCTCTAAGCTTTGAATTTGTCAAATTTAGTCTTTAGAAGTTGAATTTGTCATATTTCAGCTCAATTTTTTTCCGTTTAAGTCTTTCTCAATTAGTTGTTTCGCTGGCTTGATGGGTTTGGATTTTCAGGGTCTTGACATGTGAAAGTTTGTATCTTTGTATGTGACTGTAACAGCTATGATATTTTCGTCACAGATAGAGTCTAGGATCGGGATAGCTGAATCTCTTTGAGGAGTTTCAGTTTTCATTAATTCATTCAATCATTGCAAAGGTATCACCTTATCATTTCAGAAATGTAATTTTTCTTATTATTATGTTTCTATATTAGCTTTCTGGTATAATTAGTTTAGGTCATTTGCCCCCAAATAGGTTCCCAAATTGCTCTGTTTCAGTGGAGATTGGTTAACGATTTCACTGTTACGTGTCAATTTGTTTCATTTTATTACTTCCTAACCATCACTACAAGATTAGGTTTTCAAAACATTTATTTCTTTTTATGTTCTGTTGTGATCTTATCTGGCAATAATTGTGGGTTGTCCTTGGGAGAACCGTGTAGAAGATTTTTGATGATGCCCCCACATAATCTTAGAACCGTGTAAAAGATTTTTGATGATGTTGTAATACCATAAATGATAGATAACCATTTCTAAGAATACTAAGAAAATTAGTGCATGCAACACGTTTCAAATGATAGCATTACTAACTGTTCATTGTCGTTTGATGTTGATCATAGCTTAAAAGTCCTCATTTGTGTGTTTATAGGGTCCATTTAGTGGAGATGCTGCCCATTTAATGAGCTTGACTAATTTTGGATAAAAAGAATTGGGTATTGTTGAGTTCATTTTGACGAATATTCATGATTGGAAAAATGGTGGAAGGGCCAAAATTTACTGGAATCATAGGAGGAAATACCAACAATGAGAACAACTACTATGATTTCACGCAAGGGTTTTACCAAAAACTTGGTGAAGGTACCAACATGTCCATAGACAGTTTACAAACAAGCAATGCCGGTGGATCTGTCTCAATGTCAGTGGATAATAGTAGTGTGGGATCCAGTGATTCTTTAACCCACATCTTAAGCCATCCAGGTTTAAAACCTGTCAATCATCACAACTATAGTGGGACAGTGGGACAGAGTGTGTTTCGTCCAGGGAAGGTCACCCATGCACTAAATGATGATGCGTTAGCTCAAGCATTGATGAATCCTAAGTATCCAACTGAGGGGTTGCAGAATTACGATGAATGGACGATTGATTTGAGAAAACTCAATATGGGTACAGCGTTTGCCCAAGGTGCTTTTGGAAAGCTATATAGAGGCACGTATAATGGGGAGGATGTTGCAATTAAGATATTAGAGAGGCCAGAAAATAGCCCAGAGAAGGCACAAGTGATGGAGCAGCAGTTCCAACAAGAAGTTATGATGCTTGCAAATTTAAAGCACCCAAACATCGTGCGGTTTATTGGTGCCTGCCGTAAGCCCATGGTTTGGTGTATTGTGACGGAATATGCTAAGGGAGGGTCAGTTAGGCAGTTTCTGACAAGGAGGCAAAATCGGGCAGTGCCATTGAAATTGGCTGTTAAGCAAGCACTAGATGTTGCAAGGGGAATGGCTTATGTTCATGCACTTGGATTTATACACCGGGATTTGAAGTCAGATAACCTTTTGATTTCAGCCGATAAATCTATAAAGATTGCTGATTTTGGTGTCGCACGAATTGAGGTGCAGACTGAGGGGATGACACCAGAAACTGGGACATACCGTTGGATGGCTCCGTAAGTCCCTACTCCTTCCATGCATTGAGTTTCCTTTCTCTGTGTTATTTTATGATTGTTATGCATATTTCTGTTGTAGCCAGATGAACTTTTTTGTCCTAATTCTGATAGATATGTTTTACATGGTCAATTCTTTTCCTTTACTGAATGATTAACCTATCTCTGCACATATGGCAGTACTCATAAGTTTTTTAGGAAATGGTGCTTTTCTCCCTCTGTATGGTGGTGTTGTTGATTAAATAAAGGAATGAAACATTGATAATAAATGAGAGAGGCATTCTAAGAAAGTGTGTCATTCCATCCCTTTTCATTCTTGTGCACAATGTTGTGTTTCTTTGTCTATAGCTTGTCTTACCTGGATCTCTCTTTTTGCAAATTAATTCAGCACAACGGTTTTTAGTTCCATGGATGTTGGCAAGTGAAGCAGCATCCATTTTTATCAAATTAATTCAGCATCCAGTTTAAATTTAACCAAGTCATGTGGCAGGCATTATGTTTTGGGGCTAGATTTCTTTACAGGGAATGGCTATTCCTAGATTTCTGATTTGTGGCTGGCTAAACAAGCTTGACCTAAATCTCTTTACATAAGCACCATCCAGATGAGGTGGGTTTTTTTTTTTTGGTCATTTGTGGGACGCTACAAGAAGACCAGGAAAGAGATTTAGATTGGAAATCTCATTTCATTCCTGTCTCTCTCTTGGGAACATTGAATCTTATGTAACAAAGTAAAAAAGACTTCTACCCTTTTATTCAGCGCCTCATGGTTTTGAGGCCATGCTTTTTATAAACTATCATATAGATGTTGTTTTTCTGATAGACATGCATGCTGCCATAAGTAACATTTATGCTTGTACACGTGGAAGTTCCTTGTGCTTAAATATATTTTTCTTGAAGGGGAATTTGATGTTTATTAATTGGATTTTGCTGCATGCTCTAGGATATCAATTATTGTGCTCATTTATAGCACTACAGTGAGTTTTATCTTCTTAGTTCCATCAACTGTCAATTATACGAGTTTTTCTGAATCGCTGTTTCCTTGAATCTACAAACTTCAGTCAATTGCGACAACAGATTGTGGTTGTAATTATTATCTTACGTGGTTGACTTACCAATTTGTACAGAGAGATGATTCAGCACAGGCCCTATACACAAAAGGTGGATGTGTATAGCTTTGGGATTGTCCTTTGGGAGCTCATAACAGGTTTGCTTCCCTTCCAGAACATGACAGCAGTGCAGGCAGCATTTGCTGTTGTGAACAAGGGGGTAAGGCCAGTTATACCAAATGATTGTCTCCCTGTGCTGAGTGACATCATGACGCGCTGCTGGGATACCAGTCCTGAAGTCCGTCCCCCCTTCACCGAGATCGTCAAGATGCTGGAGAATGCTGAGACTGAGATCTTGACCACCGTGCGCAAGGCACGTTTCAGATGTTGCATGAATCAACCCATGACAGTTGACTGATCCAGAACATAAGACCTGATAGCAGATCGTAAAGAGCATACAAATGAAAAAACGAAATATAAACCGAAGCTGTATGGATGAATTTTATGTTTGTGTATGTATCAGTATTTTTTTTTTCTTTTTCCAGATAGGGAAAAGTTGACCATTTAGACCGGATGGTTCCTGGTGTTTGGTGTCAATTGTAATGGAGTAGCGTGGTTGAAGGTCATGGTTTCGAAGCTGTAGTAGTGGGGGAGCATTGGAATATCCTCCCTCTGTAGCTATAAATATATATATGTACCTGCCATTTTCATTGTTGTTTGTTGTTGTTATCTTATATAACAAACGCAGAGGTTCTCTTTGGATTAATAATGCTTCAAGTTCCCCCCCTTTACTCGTTCCCTCCTTTGCTTATCAGTTCCATAACCACTCTGCCCTATTAGCGTGGGAGCTGGAATTGTTCTCAAGTCAGTTGGCATGTGTACACTTTACAGGGATGAACTGTATTGTATTATACTTGTAAATTGGAAGTCTCTAGGACCCGAAATCGTTTTGCTTGTAAATTGAAGCCTGTAGGACAGTCATGTCCAGTTTTTCAGTAACAATGGCTCAATAGTTTCTGGTTTTTCAGGAATACCCTCCCAAACCAGAAAGGGGTTAAAATGCAATTTGCTGCCAGTTAAACATAAACTAAAGACCAGTAACACAGACGCCAGGACAGAAAAGGGGGTTTTGGGGGTGGGTATTGCAATACAAAAGAAAAGGCATGGATGGAACAGGAAATGAACATCAATAACAAGCATCAGAGACCAGTCATACTAAAAGTAGGTGTTTTGGTAGCAATATGATGAATTGGTCACCCGCCGCCCGCCGCAGCTTACCACAGCAGCCGCCGCAGCTTACATAGCACGCTGCCCCTCAGATTGAGAACCGGAGGCCAATCCGTCCTAAACATATAAACACTTGAATTAAAATACAATGCTACAAACACATTGAGTTAATTAAGAACTCACGGAGTTAAGTTTGGTCCGCCTTGCTGGTTGACACTCGGTTATCTTTTCCTCCCAAGCAGGAGACATCGTCTCCAGGTAATCCAGATTAAATCCATAAGCTAGATTAAAGGCACTGAAACAGTAGATGCCAACAACAGTCCCATTCTTGCTAAAGAATGGGTGCCACACACATGCTCGCTGCCATAAATAGCTCCTACCTCCACAAATTGTATCGGAACTCTCGTGTGATAAGCATGCTTAATGCTAGGTGCAACTATTTGTTGCACTTCTTTACTCATGATAAAAGAAGACAAGTTTCTGTTTGGACATGAAACCATTCCTTTGAGATATCGACACACATTATTAAAAAAGACATGAATACACATTATTAAAAAAGACATGAATAAAATGAATCTCACTGCCTTGTACAGCTGCAGAGGTAGCGAGGCGTGCATAGGGAAAGTCCCTCTCTGACTCCAACTTGAGCAATAAAAAAGGATGATCAGCATATTCATGACAGATAGCCGCCTTGAATCCTTCATCATCTTCTTTAAAACAAACATGCATTCCAGTTCTGTTAGTGTCGGTGCCGGTGTTAGTGTTGATAGTAAGGATGTGGCCATAAGGTGAGATCACAACACCAGCAGCAAACAAGGATGGCGTGCCAGATTCAAAAACATTATAGATTTGAGCAACAGGGGGCACCATGGTTCTGAAAAAAATTGGGTATCTCAGAAGCATCCAGGGATGGATGATCGTCTCCTGCATCATAGGATCGAGCATCATCCGGATACATTGTGATTTGGAGGATAGTATTTCAAAGAGGAAAGATCTAGTGGTTGAAGATAAGGGATCTAGGGTTTATTACAACGGCAATCTAGCGATCTAGCTATGGAAGGAGAATGGAGTGGATAGGCATGAATTAGTGACGAGGTCTCCAGGGCCAAAAACCCGCCCCTTTCAGTCGTTCACGTGAATACCGTGCTGGTTGGAACTTCGTTTTGTACAATGCGCTTTTGGTTACGAACAACTGCCTTCCTTTATCTCCTTGTGATTTATTAATTTAGTTTTTATTTAATCCCTATATCCTTTATAAATTAATCATTTTCGTCTATTTCATCTAATTTATTTTGATTTTTTTATTTTAAAAAATAAAAGTAATTTTATATACGATGTTGGAAACTTTAAAGAGGATTACCAAACATGATATTATTATTAAATTAAACATGATCAACACTTACTAAACAACTATATTGTAATTAAATCTAGAAATTGCTGCTAATCTTTGTAATTAAGCTAATCAAGAGTCACTCTTTGATACAAACACGATTCCCTTGAGCTTTTGCTTTGTAAATCTGGATTGGGCCGGGCATGGTCTCTATTTTCTAGTGTCAAATTTATAATAATTAAATTAAAAAGAAAATTAAAGTTAGAAGGGAAATATTTATTGTGCAGCAGAGGATATATTAAACATTATTTCATTACAGTAATATAATGATGAAATTTGAACCATAAAATCTTCTAACCATGTATAGGAGGTTAGGTGATTTTTTTCATTATAATACAATTATCTCTTACAAATTATAAAAGGCTAGACTTGTCATTTTCTTTTTTGTCACAATAAAATTATTAATTTAACCTTAAAATAAAAAAAAGTTTATCATTCAATCAAGGTGTTTTGGTCTTTTTTTTTGTAATTTTTTTAAAATAATAAAATTATTTTACTACTATAAAACCAACTAAACTCTTTCACCAAAGTTTTTTTATTCTTATACCTTGTTATTTTTTAATATCAAAATATTATTAAAAAACCGTTAAAAGAAAACACGTTGATGCACGCGAGATTTGAATACTCCATATGCACGTGATCTCCACACAAGCCACATTCTACCATGATATATTGCCGCAGCTACAATCATTACAGAATTTCTACCCAATAATTAGATTGCTTGCAATTATTATTCTATTTTTTTTTTGTTAAATTTAGTTTTTATTCTTTTTTTGTTTTATCCATTTTTAATTAATTTTTTAAATTTATTCCTAATTATTCTAATTAATTGAAAATTTTATCTTATTAGTTTTTAAAGTTTGTCTTTTATACTATAATTCCGTCTCATTGTATAAGTTCATGTAGAAGTTCGATTGTATATTTGTAAGGGATGGTCAAGAGGATTATGATGATATATAGTAGCTAGTTGCTTCAATCTTACAGTAGTGGCGAGGATGACGATTTTGTCGGCAATGGTTTCTATTAAATGTTTCGTCATTATCAAAATCCTCAAATTGCTATTTACAGTAGTGTAGATCATGTAATTATTGAACTCTAGTTGTGTTCAAGAAAAGAAAGGCATCTTTTTTATTTCTTATTAGATTTTCCCACTTTCCCATCTTTTGCTGTTGTACCATATAGAAACCAAAGATCACAGGTGTAAGATCTGCAGAAAAATGGACGGCTGCTAGGTGATGAACCACCATGCACGCAGAGGATTGAAGTGTTTGCAAGAACAAGAAAGGCTCAATCTGGTATGCACGAGTCAAACTGTTAAATGTGGGCACGAAGATGGGTAGAGGTTGATTCATAATGTCGTGTCTCAGTCATGGCGGCCTCAGATAGGACTGGTCAGGCAAATGAGCTCAAGTGAGCCATAGCCCCGAGCCACTCGAGCACTACATTGGAATGGTCAACATTAAACAGTCTTGTTTTAAATTCACGAATTTGAGGTCAGGAGTCAAGGTGTTATGGAGCTAGTCTTTGCATATTCGAGAGTAAGTCTCTTTTTTTGTTCTTCACAGACAATTTTTCCAGGTTCGAATCCAAAACTAACAAGCAGAGTGGCGAATAAAACTAGTTATGCCCAGTGAGATCAGAACCCTAAACCAAAGAAAAAGAGTGATGATGGTGAAAAGACAAGATGTGAGAAGGCACGTGGAGATGAGGAGGCAGCCAATAATGCAATTAAATTCAGACTTGGCTTGATGATTCCCGTTTTGTCCTATAAATACAACGGAAGGACCAAAACCCCCTTCGCTCATCGTTTTCCTTGCAGCCCCCTCTAGTCATTCTGCTTTCTTCACTTCTTACGTGCAGCAGGGCTAAGTGCCCAATACAAGAAGAAGATGGCCAAATCCTTGAATTTATCACCATCACCTTTAACACCCACCCTTTCTCTCTCTTCTTCTTCTAAATACTCTACCCTCCTCAAAACCCCAACTACCCTTTCCTTCCCTTTATCTCGCCACCACTCCCACTCTCACTCTCTAACCGTAAGATCCTCCTCCTCCTCTGCTACAACCACCGCTACCCCAACTTCCACCACCTCTTCCAACCATTTCCGAGTAGACATACTATCAGAATCCCTACCTTACATCCAGAAATTCAGGGGCAAAACCGTTGTCGTCAAATATGGTGGCGCTGCCATGAAACAACCTGAACTCAAAGCCTGTGTTGTGAGCGACCTTGTCCTCCTCTCCTGTGTTGGTCTCCGCCCTGTTTTAGTCCATGGTGGCGGCCCAGAAATCAACCACTGGCTAAAACTCCTCAACATTGAGCCTCTCTTCCATGAGGGTCTCCGCGTTACTGATGCCAAGACCATGGAGATTGTGTCTATGGTATTGGTTGGAAAGGTCAATAAAGACCTTGTTTCTTTGATCAATAAGGCTGGTGCCACCGCGGTTGGCCTTTCTGGCATGGATGGCCGCCTTCTTATGGCCAAACCAACTCCTAACTCTGCTAAACTGGGGTTTGTTGGAGAGGTTGCACGCGTAGACCCCACTATTTTGCAGCCTCTTGTTAATAACGGGCATATACCAGTGATCGCGTCTGTGGCGGCGGATGAGTTGGGTCATTCTTATAACATCAATGCTGACACTGTGGCAGGGGAGGTGGCTGCGGCATTGGGGGCGGAGAAGCTGATATTGCTGACTGATGTGGCGGGGATACTTGAAAACAAAGATGATCCAGGGAGTTTGGTGAGGGAGATTGATATAAAGGGGGTGAAGAAATTGATTGAAGAGAAGAAAGTGGGAGGTGGGATGATACCAAAAGTGAATTGTTGTGTGGCGTCACTTGGTCAAGGTGTTAGAACTGCTAGTATTATTGATGGAAGAGTACAACATTCTTTGCTTCATGAGATTATGTCTGAAGAAGGCATTGGTACTATGATTACTGGCTAACCCACTGTTCTGTTTTTGGTTGTTTGTCTGTTTGATTGTGGAAGAATAATGACTCAATGCTAAAGCTCTGTACTTATCAAGTGAAGTTTTTCTTTGATGTTTGTTGTTTTTGCTTGATGGGTTTCTATTAAATTTATTTCTTTGCTTGTCAATGGTAATTGATTGATTTGATGACTCAAGCAATTAGTGATCTTGAGTTGTGTTTGATTAACTGGATGACTTGCTGGTGTTCTTGCTCATTTCTGTAAATTCTAACCAATTGCTCCATCGACTTTGAAGGCGTTCAAAAGACACCTGTTTGATGTTGAGCCTGATGCTTAAATGACTGAGTCAGTGCCTCCGAGATCTGATCACCTACATGACCGGATCCGGACATGCCTTAGGTCAACATTGAACCGGAGACCCCGTTCCGGTGCTCTCTACAGTAATTTAGTTAGCGAATTGCGATTATCAACAATTGTTCCAGACAGCCATTACTCCTTATTCTTTGGTTCCAAAAAGGGATAAGAATATGTGAGTTATTGACAACTCTGGGTTCATATCATATGGTATCGTTTTTATGATTTAGAGCATTGGATTCGGAGCGTGTAAAAAGATTGGTTTGAGGTTTAGCAGTGAACTAAAAACTCTGTGGTGCATGTTAAAAGATTTGTTGCTAATGGCAGAATCATTGTGTGTGAATAGACGAGGAGTAACTGCACTGCAGAGTATCAGAAAATAGCCGTCTAGTTCCGGTCATTTTTCATCTCACTTCTGGAATTAGATTCTGTGGTCAAGTGGAATTAAGCTTAAATAGCAGTGATATCTATTCGTCTAACAATTAGTACTGCTTGGTTGCCCCAATATTTTGACCAAATCAACGTAAAAAATCTACTCCTTTCGCCCACAGGATTTTCCTTTAAAGACTGGTTATTTCCTTTGCATACTCCAAAGGTGCATTTCTATTGGCTTGAACCTCTGCTGGTTTTGGCAGCCTCTCGCCGGATCAACTATGGAAATATTTGTAATACCATATGGATCCTGGAGACTTCACTCAGCACAGGGAGACAAGCATTTGGGATCAACTATGCTGCCTGCACTGCTGTCATGTTCTGGAAGGGAAGCAAACCAGTTATGAGCTCCCAACGCTATACACATCCACCTCTTGTGTATAGGGCCCATGCTGAATCATCTCTCTGTACAAATGGGCAAGTCAAACACATAAGAGAATAATTACGAACACAATCTGCTGTAGAAATTGACAGAAGTTAGCAGATTTATGAAAACATCAATTCGAAAAAACTCGTGTACTTGACAGTTGAAAGCGCTTGCAGGTTCCCAAATAATCTTTCTGTTGTTACAAGCAATGACCCATCTACCGGGACTTGCAAGTATAGGATCATGATTCAAGGTTAAACGGTCGCCTCTGTTGTTGAAGGTTTTCAATGTCTAGTTTGGTACCGTTTATGTCTTCGTGTCTCTTTCAGCGTTTTTTGTGACTTTTAGGAATTGATTGTATTGGATTGTTACTTGTATTTCCTTGATTGGTATGTCTAGACGAAGCTAATTTGAGCATTTCACTTTTAAGTCTTGAAGCATACCTACTAAACAAGAAAACTCAACATGATCAAATTTAGCTGCCCATTTTTTATTCAAGTCGAAGCGCACTATTTTCCACCTGCATTAGTGGACTTCTAATTGCAGATGAAAAGAAAACGTTTAATACATGTTCATTGATTTCATCAAACAACTGGAACACAACAGGATCGTAACAGCTGGTTGGTCTCATGCTGCTGGTCGAAACAGTCATGCATCCAGACCAGAATGATGAAGATAGCCTGCAAATGCCTCCCAAACACTGAATCAACTCCTCCATGAATCACAAGCCCTCTCTGTTTATAAAAATGAAAGATGTCACCTCTGAAAATCAATTTTACATATTCCTATCATTCGTAAATTAAAAGGAAGGCATAGCAAGATTGTCAATCAAACAGCCACCCCCTGTAAAAGACCATAGAAATGGTATATAAGTGAGGGGAAAAAAAACATTTGCGAGGGATGGCTTGGAGAGAGCATGTCTCGTCACAGCAAGATTAGATTCATTAATCTCGTTTTTCTATGCCGTTAGAGTTTGAGACCTGGACAAACAAGACGGTAATGGGTTAAAACCTATTAAAAATCGGCTAAATCGACGCCCTTTGTTAATGCAAACTGTAACCACAACAGAAGACAGAAAAAATGGATGAAAAAAGGGCTATGGAGTAGTAATGACAATGCATCCATGCAAATCTCAGTGAGAAGATGCAGAATTTGGGAACACATATAGTTTGCTAGGGATATGGGTTTCTTGTAATGCGTAAGCTGTCATTGTTAAGAGTAACATTTAATCTATTTTGTCAACGTATTAAGAAAATGAATTGAAAACAGAAACAGAGGATGCAACAGAGTGTAAATAAGATGGAACAAAGCAGAACCAAACTAAAAGAGGGGAAAATGATGCTAGTGACGCATGCATCCCAGCAACATGGGAGGATTCGTTGATCAAAGTGAGAGATAACAGATCATCGTTAGCGAGTTTCATCTCTAGGTAAAATGAGGTTGATAGACTGCCTCATTCAATGTAGAGGGAGCTGATTAAATAAAGAAATATTCATGTTATTTAAGAAGCAAATAACCATCATACAATGAACGTTTTGGGGAGTCAATAGAGCTACTGGAAGTTTGATTGAACATCTATACATACATATATGTGTGTGTGTGTGTCTGGAAAAAAAAAAATGGAGGAGTGCTAGCTTGAACACCAAGACTAAAAAAAAGAAGAAAAGAAATTCTTATGATTACATTTATATTTATATATGTTGTTGCAAAAAAGGAAAAAAAAGCTCACTAAAAAAACCCATGAAAATGCTAGATTTTGATAGTTTTTCTCTCTAAAAATCTAATTGAACTGAACCAAAACTAAATGAGTTTGAACTAATTTCTGGTTAGTTTTGATTATTTATGAAAGGTTTCCGTTTAGTTGGATTTTTCTAATAAAAAACCACCTTATGGATGAATCACTGCTACCACCTTAATAAATCATCGCCAGTGCAAAATCAACCCTCTTTCCCGGCAACGTCTTCTTCTCCAATGTGCCCGGCCCTCTGCTCTCTATTTTTCTTTTGTCTGTCTACTATTCCCATCCTTGTTCGGGCTTTTTTTTTTTTTTTGAATAATCCCCACTAGAACCGCCATTTTAATTGCAACTGACATGAGAGTCGCGCCACTTTCCCTCCAACATCTTCTCCTTCAATATATAATGCCCTCTTCTCTCTGTGTGTTTTTTTTTTTTAATTCTTAATTTACCACTGTTTTCTTTGGCCCATCACAAGCCAGATCATGCGAGGGCATCACATGATCATGCATCCAGCTAATACACATATAAAAGGGAAATCTAGGGGATGATAAAACAAATGAAAGAAGAAGAAGAAGAAGAAAACAAGTGCATGCAAGGGCTTAAATTCTCCATCACCAATGGTGGAGTGCTAGCCTGAACACTAAGATGGCAAGGAGAAACTTATTTGTATGGAATGCATGATGAGAAGTGAAGATCCGATGGCAAGCCAAACCGAAACTTGTAAAGCAAAGCCTAATCCAACCCTTTTCATGTCTAATTAGCCTTTAATATACTTCCCACCCAAATAAAATCTCAATGTGTTCATGCATCAAGCACAATACAATAATAATAATAATAATAATAATAATAATAAAAACATGACACAAATGCTCGATGCTTATAAATAAGGTAACAATAATTAAAGTAATAATATTATTATATGTAATCATTTAATAAGCAGTCTAATAGTAAAAATTTGGACTAAGATGTTTATTTTTCTTTTGATTTTAAGTTTGATTCTTATAATTGCTAATATAATAGTTACCGAATATTTACATAGTCATTAACTTTAGAGGTCATGAGATTAGTTAAAGATTAGTTAAGCTTTACACAAACTGACCCGAACAACAATATTAATAAATAATAATAATAATAATATTGTTATATGTTTGTGGTGTCGTGACAAATATCCACCTCGATTGGTATCATCAAAAATGAAATTAGTGTTATTGTTTTGTATTTTGATTACTAAAAACCTTAATTAGTTATATAGTCTAGATAACATGATTGATTATGTAAAAAAAAAAAAACACCTCTTAACTATTATAAAGCCCAAAATATATAAAATAGAAAAAAACTGTTATTTCATTTACTATTTGAAATACATCATACGTATAAATTTAAAATCTCAAATATTAAAAAGAAATAAAATAAAATTTTGGTGTTTTTTTAGATGTAAATCAAATTCTAATAACTTTAATAAATTAGTTATCAAATCCAACACAAGAAAGATTTTTTTATATTATTTTTAAATAATAAAATTACAAAAACTAGTTTATTTATTATTTAAAAATATCTTACATGTAAATTATAATTTTAAATATCAAATATAGAGGGGTAAAAAACAATTGCAAAATTGTCAAATATATATATATATATTTATTTATATATATATATTTATATCTGACAGAATTCTTGAAAGTCAAAGATGACCTGACCTCGAGGCTCTACATGTGCTTAGTTTGCTTAGTTTAGCCACGCGGGCAGGGCTTCTTAACTGAGCCATATACATAAAATTTATGTTCTTAAAGATTTTTAATATATTTTTCCTTAATTATATATAAAATATTTTTACTTTGTCTAAATGTTTTTTTAATAAAAAATTTACCTTTAATGAATTGTTGTTCAGGAAATGTTGCTTGCAGTTTATAAGACTCCGTTTAATCCTCGGCTAAGCAAGGTTTTTTTTTTTTAAATAAAACTTAATTTAAAAAAGCACAAAATTTTTAAGTTTGACCTGATTAATTAATTTTAATAGCAATATATTCCCCAAGACTCATACAGCGCCGGAACTATCCTAGCAAATTATATATATATATATATATATATATATAATAGAGGATCCCCCGCGTCAAGGGAAATACTGAAAAGTAACGATGGAGTCTGCTACCTCTTCTAAGCGGCAACGAGTTGGTAATGGTATTGACTGAAATCTTCCTAATTGCTAGTTATAGATTTAGATTCGGTCGGTAATGGTGTTGAATATAATTTTTATTTTGTTTTTTTAATAAAACAGTACAACGTGCGGCGAGGGATACAGAGGACGAGGAGGAAGAGAAGATGTTTGATGTACGGAGCGTGAACAAAGATGTGGATGTTGATTCAAAAATAGCTGCTCTCAAGGTTTCTCTGTCTGTTGTGTGCCTCTTGTCCCGCACAGGTATCAATGAATGAATGATAATCTAATGAATGCTCTTACAAATATTTAACTACTACAGAGGAGTTGTTTTTGTTTTTGTTTGTGATTGATAACAATAATTAACAAAATTAATTAATTAATTCAGGTGGTAAGAATTTGTGTAGATGCTCGGGGACGGTCGTAGAATGTGAGTGCAAACAAGAGATTGGTGGTGGGGGTGGCGGCGGTGAATTTGTTGCTACCATCCTCACTTCTGCTAACCTTCTCAGATTTCCTGCTTATTCTAGATATACTTTTTTGGCCCCTGACATCACCGTAATTCCTATCTTCACCAGCTAATTTAATTTTTTGTTAATTTGGTATACCGGGGCTGGCCTGGACTATCTTTTTTCAGAAGGCATCAATTCATATAAATTTATTAGTATACAATACATTCAGGTTGAGGTTTATTTATCAAAGGGCAAGCCATTGAAGGGACAAGTTCTTGGGTATGATTTCCACTACAACCTTGCCATCATTCAAATCACAACCGACTATCCTCTTCCTACAGCAATTCTCACAGACATAGATGTTTCGATGCCTCTAACTCCTACACCTCTGCTCACTGATTCAAAACCATTTGGCCTTCGTCCTCATACGGTAGATTCAAGTTTGTTTAAGCTCCGTGGCGGTGACAAGGTAATAGCCTTGGCCCGAACTCATACCTGCCATTGTCTTCTAGTTGAATCTGGCACGTTAAGGTATGCAAAATCAAACTTGGACTTTAGTAGTTTTTTTTGTTGGCACCAATTTTCTGTAATGCGTTTTGTGCGTACCCATAACTTCTAATTACGCTTTCAAAATCATTACCTTTAAATATCTCTAAAATAAAATTTATGGCTTCTACATACGCTTTTACTGACTTTCCTTCCTTTTTTTCCCCTAGTGTGGCAGCACTTGGATATCTAGCAATGAACGAACTTTTTTTTTTCTTTTCTTGTTATTTACACTTAGCTTCTTTCCTTTCCTTGTCTCATCCCAGTATCTATAAGAGCAGCGGGCTTCATTGTCAAGAGCTCCTCTACACTTCTTGCAAGACAACTCATGTAATCCCATCATAATGTCAATCTATTTTTAATGTTAGTTATTCTTGGCACGCCTTGGTTTTTGTTGTGAAATTGCAATACTCATTCTCGCGCATTGCGCTGCGAGGATTTACTGTTGGTAGATTAAACACTTGGCCCAAGTGTTAAATCAGATATGGGTTTGATGCATAATTGAGAGGCATGAATAATTGCACGCAAACACTATTGGAGGAAACGGGTGCAATGAAGTGAGATTTCGAATACAAATTTCCTTTTTTCTCAGGGATTTTTTGTCATTTTGTTAAACTTCTCCTAGTGTTTTGGTTGAAGTAAATGTCAAGGCATAAACACAACCTTCTGACATTTATCACTTTCCCTAAGCATGCCTTCAAAGTGTCAAAACTCACAAATTTATCATTGCGCTGCCCTTTTCTTGAATCAATTCCTCAACTGAAGATCTTGATGCCCCATGCTGCGTGCAATATACAATAAACATGGCTTTTATACTAGTTGTGCTAATCCCACCAAAAAACAAGAAGCTCACACACTTCTACTCGTAAAAATTAATAAAACTTGGCTTTTATACTAGTTGTGATAATCCCACCAGAAAAACAAGAAGCTCACACACTTTATTGGTTCGGTGTGAATTGCCTATTCCAATAAACAAGAGACTCTAAACAAAATCATTGATCTCAACATAAAAGGATTTTCCAAAATCTTCTCTATAAGAAAGAACTTCACTACCATAAAAAAGAAGACAAAAGCTATAATCGGTGGCTTGTTACTTCTTACAAGTAAAAGAAGTGAGGGGTAGAGATTTGAGGGTGAGTGGAAGTATTTTCCGTGCCAGTAGGATAATTATGTTGGATTATGTCTTAAAACCCTCTTTTCTTCTTCTTCTTCTTCTTCTTTTTTGTGTGCGCGTGTGCTGTAAAATTAGTATATTAATTTATTTTGCAAGCTGTATTTGTTATGCAAGAATCCTTGACACTAATGCTGCTTTTATGCTAGGTTTATATTGGCGGGCCTCTTATAAATTGTGATGGAGAGGTCATTGGGATTGTTTTTCATTATGATGGCTATGCTGCTTTTTTGCCCATCAACATAGCTTCTAGATGCATGCAGCTTTTAAAGAGAGACAGGTATGGTTCACATGATTGTTTTGAGTACATGACAGTTTATAGATTGTCCATGATACTCTGACTTGGGTTTGTAAAACATCGAGCTCGTAAAGGTGGTTCAGGTTTCTTTAATTTTAAGTGTTCCTTTATTTTTATTTGCTATTTATTTCGGATGTAGAACAGAAAGGAGAAGGGAAATGGTAATAGAAGAGAGGAGTTATGGGTAGAGATGGAGAAGAAGAAGAGAAAAGGGGGCAAAAATAAATTATACAGATGCACCAAAGAAACCCTAGATTTTAAAAATAAATAAAATTAAATAATAAAACTAGTTATCAATGTCTTTCCTTCATAATAGAAAAGTAATGAAAATCCCTAACATGTCCTCTATCAATTTCATTCTACATGCAATTGGGTCTAAGCATGGTTTTGCAACTATTTAGATTGGCGGGGTGTATCTAATACTTTTCTATTGCTGCACAGGGGAGTCTGTCATCCTTGGTTGGGGATGACCCTGACCAATTCTTACGCTGCCAAGGCATCTGTTTTGGAGGAAATAATCCAAAAGTTCCCTCATATCAGCAATGGAATTATAGTTAAAGACGTATGATCTTGCATCTTTTTTCCCTCTCTTTTTTCTTCCAAATGCTCTCTAGTTGCTTCATTTGTGGTCTGGATGCCATGAAAGATGCTCATGCGTTGCTTAGTCACGTAGGAGGTATGCATTCTTTTGTTCCCCAATGTCCCTTCATTTCTATGATGCTGATGAAGCAAATAATAGCTGTTTTGAGAAATATTTCTGCAACAGCTTCTAAACAATATAATTTGGGGTTCTCATAGGTTGCCAATCTACTGGCTCTAGTTGCGTGGTAACTTGCGCTTGTATTGGTTAGTGTTTCATGGAGAGTTTGGTTTAAAGGACATATTGATATATTTTTTTTTTTTATTTACGTGGGGTGCCCGGGCTAACTTACGCGTACCACGACTAATTTCCACAGCGCACTGAACATCCTGCAAGCCCAGTGAGCAGGTAAGGCACCGCAGGGGTGACAGACATGTATGGTAAGGTTCGAACCCAGGTGCGGAGGAAGGGGACAATCCTCTCCCATCACTAAACCAGAACCTCACTTGCGGACATATTGATATCTTGAGTAGCTTGTTGGTGAGTGTCTTAAGCGCACCTTGTGGATACATAAATATTGATTGTTTGATTTAAAGGATATATTAAAGCCAGTACCTAACTAATTAAATTACATCTCTCAAGATTAATAAAAACACACTAAATCTTAAACTATGTTGTTGGTGAGTATCTTAAGCGCCCCTTGTGGCCTTAGCTCATCATAACTGTATTTAAGTATTATCAATGAGTAACGATTGCAGTTTTAGGTGATGTGTAATACGTGGTAACTGGTTTTGAATGATAGATATATGCTTCAGTTTGTGATTGCTTGTTTTATCAACCTTTTTAATTTTGTTTTTTTTGTTAGGTAATGAAAGGGTCTCCTGCAGCACATGCTGGAATAGTCTCCAAAGACATTATAGTGGAATGTGATGGAGAAGTTGTTAGATGTTCCTTAGAGGTATTTAATCGCATTTATTTATGCTATCTCACGCAGGACTTTATTGTCGTCGCGTAGGTATGCTCGAAACCCACATTTACATGCATGTGGGCTAACAGCCCCATATTTTTATGGACGTGGGCTGTCATGGCAGCTATATTTACACAGCCCATTTTACAGCCTTACAAGGCTGGCCATAACAGCCCCATGTGTTACTTAATTCCCACAACATACTCCTAGAAGTCTAGCCAAATACTCTTTAATTCCTATGTTTGCCAACATTTTAGATCAAACAACACACACACTCTCATTTCCAAACAATTACACTTATTTTATCAAATACTCGGAGAGTATTCTTAAATAATCCTTTTACATGAACTTTGACAATATTCTCACCTCCAGAATATACTTATTCATAACTCAAATCTCATAGAAACTCTTTATATATATATATATATATAGAAAGAATAACAATATAACAATACAAGACACTTCAGTGTGTAATTCTTTGAATATGTTCTTTATTAAAGAGCAAAGTGCCCTTGTCATCTATTGGGATACCTAATAAGTGCAGCCAAACTTTAATCCAAGTGGTTAAAAGGTTTTGGTTTCCTATGGTGCCTTAATACTTAAGTGCCATTAAAAAGTTGGAGAAATCGCACCACATAATAATTTCCACAGCTTCTTAGAGATTGTCAGTAGTTTATCTGTTTCTTTTATAGTTATTATTCTTTACAAGTGATTTTTAGAATTCTGTCTATTGATTTGATCTTTACATCATGATTTCAGTTTTGTAGAATGGTGTGGAATAGGGCTAGCCAATCCGTGGAAGTGGTTGTGATGAGACCAAGTTCCAGCAAGCATGTGAAGCTGACTATGGTTGCTGATGAGTTAAAACCTGCTAGTTATAACTGGCAAGTCCTTTTTCATTTGTTTGTATGTTGGTTTTCGTATAGAAATGCAAGGTGGCACTAAAATAGAGAGTTTATTAATTGGTTTATCTTAGGTGTCATGATGTTTTTGGGTAGGCTTGTCCCTATATATATATATTCCGAAACAATTGATTTTCTACATGTTGATTTTTAAAAATATAATTAGGTAAACATTAACTCACTGGATGATTGCATATTTGTATGAGCTTTCTACAAGTTTCTCTCATATGTTTATTCCTTGCTGTCTTGGGTTTTGTGAGCCTTTTGTATTCCATTTGTGCTTCATTATCATCTAATCCAATTTGGTGCTTTCAGTTGGCCAGTTCCCGCAGATAAAGAGTATGCTGCAGTTATATGGAAGTCAATTGACTTAGCAGCACAAAGAAGTACCACGTGGCTTGATACTTAATGTGTTGGATTGTTTCTCTGCAAGTATCACAGGGCGGGGCGCTGCTCCATCATATGTTTATTACTTTAGAAGGAGAAACTATCTGGTTTACTTGCTAAAATATGTGTTTATTGTTTTTTACACAACTCAAGCAAAAAAAGCAAAGTACATTTTTAATGATTTAAGTGTGGTAATACGAGGTGTTTTGTGATTTTATGTCTAGGACAAGATGAATGTTTTGTTATGTTTTCACTATAAACAACCAGAAAACACCTTAAATTTGGTGATGTTTTGTTATTGTGAAGATTATTGAAGTAGATCACAGATGGTTGCTTCTTAAACTAATTAGAAAACATGATGTAAATATTAAACTTGTTTGCGAGTGCAGGTTGCCTACTTTGTAAATTCACGGCCAGACAGAAACAAGTGAATTCATGATGGCGATGATGGCTAGACTATATTGTCGTAACCGAGAAAGTAGAGGCTTTTCCTAATATTTTTCAGACCAGTATAATTGAAAACTAGCATGTTACTTAATATGTGCAGATAAAATTTGTACAACTTAAACTTCAATTTTGCTTGGCATCACAACTTTAGGATTTTGATCACGATCAAATAACTCATTAAAGAAGACTGCATTGAGAAAATTTCTTTTTTTCTTTAGGGGATGAGAAGCTAACCTATAAGAGCTTACAAGTTTTTTGATTCATAAAATTTCTTTATGTAACAACAACACAGATTGTCCAAAACCAAGTAGAAGAAGACAACATGAAAACCAAGAAAGCATATGGAACAACTGAAACGAAAAGCAAATAAAAAAACATACCACTTAAACAAGAACACCTCCGTTGATGTAGCCAAACTTCTAAATTATGTTTTCAATATATTTGCACTTATTGCATTACAACTAGTCACTTTAACCCCAAACCAAGGAAATATTAGTTACTCTAAAAAAAACTAATATTTTTTTAAAAAAATTTACTACAGGTCTACTAATTCATCAAAAAAGATAACCATTAAAGATATAACTTAACTAGTTAGATTTTGAGTTTACTTCTTAAATATCACCAATTCAAGTGTTATAAACCTAAGGACTAGTAAAAGTTTATATAATCGTTAACTTTAGAGTATTGAGAAATTACTTGAGATGTGTGTAAGCTGACCTGTACACCTATAGTTACCAAAAAAAATAAAAAAACATATAAACATATGACATAAACACCCTCACCTTTTAAATTATATTATAGGAAGTAAGAAAATAATAAACCCATATATGACAATTACCTAGGGATAGATATACCAAGCAAAATATAAATGTGGAAAGTATCACACCATTTGTGGTGTGATACTTTCCCAATCCTTAAAAGCAGTACATATATATATATATATGTTTCATTCCCAGGATGATTTTTTTTTAATGTAAAAAAAATATGGATGTTGTTAATTTTTTTAATTTTTAATTTAATATATTGGTTCAATAAAATTTAAAATTAGATATATTAAAAATTGGTAATAAATGTTATAGCCCAATTCTAGGTTATTTCTCAAAAATTATTTTTTAAAATAAAAATAAAAAATAAATAAAGGATGACAATGTGGAGAAAGCAGATAAAAGAAGGCTACAAAAATAGAAAAAAATCAAGCTGTAATTTTTTTGAGGAAATTCAAGGCCTAATTGTACCCTATTATGCGCAAAAATAGAGAAAAATACAAATTCAAGGTCAAATTGAATGATTATTGAATGAATTTGCATAAAAATTAAGTCCAATAACATAATTAAATTTTTAATAAGCCAAATTGATTTAATCATGGGCCAAATTAAATTTTAATTATGTTTAAGAATTAATTTGGGTCCAATTGAAAGATTTAATTAAGTGCAAGGATTTAATTATACTTTAAATGGGTCAAATTATTTTATTTCGGGCTTAATTGGTGAAAAATTAAGTTTGAGAGCCTAATTGACACGACTAAAAGATTAATGTCTTCTCCCAAGTGCAGAAGAGTCGAAGTAATAAATAACCCGGCAAGATCGGGGTCGAACCACATGGAGGTTAATTGTACAAATTATAAACAACAATTATAAACAACAACGATAGTAACAACAACAACAACTCTAATAATAGTAATAATAATAGTAATAGTAATAGTAATAGTAGTAGTAGTACTAGTAGTAGTAATAATAATAATAATAATAATAATAATAAAGAGGAGGAAGAAGAAGAAGAAGAAGTTAATGGGAATTTTGAGATGAAAGATTAACGTAAGGATTAAACAATGATAACAATAAATATCAAGGTTAGAGGATTCACTAATGGTATGTCAAACAAGTATAGTATAAACTTTTATTATTTATTTGGAAACCACACACAAATGAGGTTTCAATTAGATTATAGATTGTTAACATGATTACATTAGTCATTTTATTCGATTAATGCTAATACTTATAAATCTCATCAAGCATTCATGATTATAATTTATGTTAACAATAAATCAAGTTCCTTTCATAGCTTAAGTGTCGGTTATACCATACAATATGGGCTATGAAAGTATCAAGAATTTGTTGTACCAAGTGTTATATAACATAAATCAAGATTAGTCATTTAACAAGCAAAGTATTAAAGAATGAACAAGATAACAAATATAAAACATGTTAGTATCAAACATTAAAGTTTATATTAAGTTTACATTATACTTATTCTTACACCATTAGTGTAACCTTTTCACCTTGACATAATAAACTTAACTAAATATAATGAAAGAAAGAAAAATAAATAAATAAAATAAGAACATAAATAAGATAAAACTTAATTAAGTAAGTGAAAGGAAATGAAAGGCATAAATTTGATATTAATGAAAGCAAAGCATAAACATTACAAAAAATACAAAGAGAGAAAGCAAGAGCATGATCTTGATGTGAAAACCAAGATGCCTAAATGCATGGCAAATGCCTTCTTTTATATGCCAAAATTGAAAACTATTGATTTGATGACTAATTGATGAGTGGGTGGCCAACTCCTGACTTGGTGACCATCCTTAACTTCTCTTGTCTACCCAAAACGTCATTGATAATGTCAAAATTAGAACCACTACATGAAAGTTGTAGGAAATTATCTCAGCTTTCTTGTGTAAAAAATTGAGGTAATTTGAACTTCTAGAATTCCAGATATGGGTCAAATACTTAACAGTGCTCGGGCTGGAGGATAGATTTGGACTTCTTTGTTGTTGCTACAATTTGGACTTGAAAAATGACCTTTTTAAATCTTAGGCTCCATATGAAAGTTATAAGCCTATGTCTTACCTTTCCATATATATAAAGTAGACCTAAATATGAGATCTACAATTCCAGATATGACCCAATTACCAAACAGTATTCCGGTTTGGACTACACCGACATTTCTTTTCTAAGTTTGGCCATCTCTTTGTCCTCTCAATTTCAGTTTTTAAATTCATCAATCAATTCTTTCATTTATATGATAGGCCTGCATTTAAAATGAATATTTATCACAAATTAAATATATCTTATATTATTAGATATATTGTTATAAAACATGCTTTAGTTAATGAGTTATTGATACTTCAAGTGCAAAAATGATGACATAAAACCTTGATAAAAATGCACTTTTAAGTATTAATCACTAATTTTGGCTTAATTGAGAAGATTAAAATTTTAAGAGATCAAATTTAATTTTTACCAAGTTAATTGATTGAAATTAGGGGTTTAATTGCATTAAATATAAAAAAATTTAAGGTTAATTAGTATTCAATTGAAAGCAATTAAAAGTGGGAGGATCGAAATGAACTTTGGCAAAAAAGGAATCAACATTGTTCATTATCTTTATTTTTTTCCTTTGCAAAAGCTGATTCAGCTGCCTACTTTGTAGCAGCATTTAATGTACCTAATATCCATCAAATTTGACAAATCTTATACGAAAATTATCCTTTGCACTTTATCTACAACTCTGTGTGATCAGTTTAGGCTAAATGATAACATATCATCTCTAGTGATAGCCTAAAGAAGCCAACTCAATCAACTTTTGTCTACAGATTTTACAACTCATGATACCTACTTTGAGTCAATGGTTGGGATCTTTCCAAACTGAATCAAGGGCAGAAGTTTTTTTCCAATATAGACAAGATTGCCCTCTTCTACTGCCTATAAATAGAGGTGGATTTCATGGCCTGAGGGAGGAGAAAATCAGGTCCACAGTCAGCCACTAAACCAGTTTTTCTGCCGGTTTATGCAAATTTTCTTCTTTTTCTCTCTCCACTGTGGCCTCCAGCCACCACCATTGCCACTGCCGGCTTGACAACCATCCTCTCCACCACACTTCTCTCCCTTCATTGTGGCCTTCAGCCACCACCACTGCCACTGCCGGCTTGACAACCATCCTCTCCACCACACTTATCCCTCTCTTCTTATTTCTTCTCCCCTTTCCTTCACAGCGACATCAACACATCAGCACCACCATTTTCATTTTCTTTCTTCTCTAGCACCGGCAGTATCAACATCAACACTGTCCTCCACCTCCACAACCAGCTTTAACACCATCATTTCCATCAATCTAGCCCTCATAGACGACTGATTAGTACTTAAAAGTGCATTTTTATTATGGTTTTATATCATTATTTTGCACTTGAAGTATCAATAACTCAACTAAAGCATGTTTTATAATAATATATCTAATAATATAAGATACCTTTAATTTGTGGTAAATATTTATTTTAAATGCAGGCCTATCACATAAATAAAAGGATTGATTGATGAATTTAAGAACTGAAATTGCAAGTGCAAAAAGATGACCAAAATTAGAAAAGAGATGTCAGTGCAATCCAAACTGGAACACTGTTCGATAATTAGGTCATATCTGGAGCTATAGATCTCAGATTTAGGTCTACTTTATATAGATAGAAAGGTAAGACATAGGCCTACAACTTTCATATGGAGCCCAAGATCTAAAAATGCCATTTTCAAGTCCAAATTATAGCAACAACAAAGAAGCCCGAATCTTTCCTCCAGCCCAAGCATTGTTCAGTATTTTAACCATATCTGGAGTTCTAGAAGTCCAAATAAGCTAAATTATTTACACAAGAAAGCTGAGACAATTGCCTACAACTTTCATGTTTTTGAGTGGCTCCAATTTTGACGTTATCAATGACGTTTTGGGCAGACAAAAGAAGATAAAGATTGTCATCAAGTCAAGAGTTGGTCACCCACTCATCAATTAGTCATCAAATCAACAGTTCTCAATTTTGGCCTATAAAAAGAGGCATTTGCCATGCATTTAGACATCTTGGTCTCCAGATCAAGATCATGCTCTTGCTTGCTCTCTTTGTATTTTTTTGTGATGTTTATGTTTACTTTCATTAATATCAAGTTTATACCTTTCATTTCCTTAGTTAACTTTTATCTCATTTATGTTCTTATTTTGTTTATTTATTTTTCTTTCTTTTTTTCATTATGTTTAGATAAGTTTATTTTGTCAAGGTGAAAAGGTTACACTAATGGTGTAAGAATAAGTATAGTGTAAACTTAATATGGACTTACATGTTTTGTATTTGTTATCTTGTTCACTCTTTAATACCTTGCTTGTTAAATGACTAATCTTGATTTATGTTGTATAACACTTGGTACAACAAATGCTTGGCACTTTCATAGCCCATAATGTATGGTATAACCGACACCTGAGCTATGAAAGGAACTTGATTTGTTATTAACATAAGTTATAATCATGAATGCTTGACGAGATTTACAAGTATTAGCATTAATCGAATAAGATGACTAATGTAATCATGTTAACAATATATAATCTGATTGGAACCTCCTTTGTGTGTGGTTTCCAATTCAATAATAAGAGTTTATACTATACTTATGTGTGGATTCCAATTGAATAATAAGAGTTTATACTATACTTGTTTGACATAATATTAGTGGAACCTCTAACCTTGACATTTTTTATTATCATTGTTTAATCCTTACATTAATATTCCATCTTCAAGTTCTCATCATCAACTTCTTCTCTTTCTTTATTATTATTATTACTATTATTATTGTTGTTGTTGTTGTTGTTGTTTTTTATAATTTATACAATTAACCTCCCTGTGGTTCGACCCCGGTCTTGCTGGGTTATTTATTACTTCGACACTCCTGCACTTGGGAGAAGACAACAATCTTTTAGTCGTATCAGCAGCAGAGTAGCAACCATGACTTTCTCTCTCCTCTGTAATTTTTTCTTCTCCTAGTCGTGACTTGCAACCAGCTCCAACCTCCAGTCAACAGCTCTTCCACTATCCTCAGCCAGACCAGTGACGACCGCCACCACCATAATAGGTTGTCCACTCTCTCCTCCCTTCCCTTTCTTCTTCTTCATTTTCTTCTTCCTTCCTTCCTCCTCTCCTTATTGTTCACTACATGAACAGTAGGCGTGAAATATAATTCACGTCCTATTATTCATGCAGGACATGAATTATATATATGTGTACTCTGTGTGTGTGTATTAAAATAAAAAAATAAAAAAAATTATGAAATCATTGTTTTTTAAATGTGATTTTCTCGTATATTTTTTTTATCAATTTTGCATAATATCAAGTTGTATATTTACACTGTAAAATACAAATCCGGTATTAAAATACCCGGTTTCCCCTGAAATTATTAAAAAATTCAAAAAAATTTCAAAAACAAATCTCAAAAAACTTTTAAATTAATTTCCATTTTCAAAAAAAGGAAAAAAAAATATTTTTTTGCATATGGCCAAATCCTGAAATTTTTCCAAGCATATTTTTGATAAAAAAACAAAAATTATATCCTTTTCATGTAGAAAAAAAATCCAAAAATAGATATCGTAACTAGTTTATGATTATCCATTAGGATTTGATCAACATCTCAAAAATATTTTTCTAATTTTTTTAATCCAGATATAGACTTTAATATTTGTAGGGTGTAAAATTACATGATAAAGTACATCATTAGGTATTAAAGATACATGATGAAAATAAATAAGATGCTAAAATTCAGACTTTTGAATGATTAGGATTTAACCTAATAAAGTAGAGACTCTCTCATGAAGATAAATATGTCTCAAGCCTCAGAAAAGACCAATAGATACCCAATTCAGAAAAAACAATCAAATAACAATGCAGTTTAGTTTAGGTAAGGTGCGCTGGGGATGATGCATCTTCCCCTTGCACAACCAGTCCCTTACTCAGACTCTCGCAGACCATAGGTTCCTAGTGACTATAATACTAGGTGGCGACTCCTAAACATTAATCATAATTTTATAATTAAATCCAAAACCCTTTCCAACATATAACAACTCACACAAGAGGCACGAAAAGAGCCTCTTTCGTCGCCAGACAACATTGTGCCGACTCGCACCCCGTGACAATAAATATGTTAATACTAACTGAATATTAAATTTTTAAATTGAAATAAATATGTATATTATATTATATTATATTATATTATATTATATTATATTATATTATATTATATTATAGGGCTATTTATATTTTTTTATTTAGTTATAAAAAAACAAAATTAAATTTGAACTCTATTGAAAAAAATAATCTAGTTAATTCACTCTCCACTATTTATGTTGCATGTGAACAATAGAGAGTGACCGGCCTTCGTCGTTTCCACCGTCCCTCAGCCATCATTGTGGTGCTGCTCTTCCCCCTCCCCTTCCTCTTCTCATTCTCCTTCATCTGGAGACACTCTCCACTGTTCTGCGAAGTGAACATAGAGAGTGTCTCCACTATTCATAGGCAGACTGAGTTTAACCTAAACCTAAATGTATTGGACCGATCTGACCTAGTAAAATAAAAAGATCCAAAAACAATTTCTCAGATATTGTGTTTTATTAAAAAAAACTAGTATTTAACATTAATCAATGACACTATATAATTACATTAGAAGGAGATTCTATAATGATGTAGCATTTGTAGAATATCATCGCAATCCCAATTTCTTCCAATGATATTTTACCTGATATTATCGTGCGCTTAGAAAATCATGAAAACTATAGTCCTTGTCGGATGAATTTCATACATGATGGAATTACATATAGTTTAATGGAATAATAAAAAATATTTTATATAAAATATTTTTTATTTTATGATGTAATAGTAATAGTTAAATCTATTATATTTATATTAAAAACCATCAATATTAATATATATCTTTTTTAGTTTTTTTTATAACCTTAAATTAAAAAATATTCTTAACCAAACACATTAAACAACTTTTTGTTCAACCTTAATTTTAACCACAGTTTTAACAAAACATATATTTTATCAAACTAACCTCAACTAAAATTATTTTTTATAAAATAATTTTTTTCAAATCATAACCACAAAAATTACCACAATACCAAATACACTTTTTTGTTCCTTTTGACCACCATTATCTTTTTTGTTCCTTTTGTTTTTTTGACAATGGTCATTTTAGCAGCCGCCTCTATCAAGTCTTGAATGTCGTTTGCCAATAATAATGGCTATACTATTTTATTTTTTTAATGTGCTCGTATGTTTGGTTATAGTTTGCACTCTTAAATTTTTACTTGATCAATAGAAACTAACCAAATTTTAGAACAAATGATCAAAAACCCATAGCATAGCACGATCACCTCATATATTACTCTTTATATGACACTAACAGTTTTCATTTCATTCTCAATTTCCAAACAATATCACATATTTATACCCAAAGATAATTCCTTTAAAAAATATCAATATCAATTTATTAATATCATTAACCATCCCTCACCAGATAGCTAATCATATCTTTTTTATTTATTTTTAACTGTGTACATTGCACAATTAGAACATAAATAAAATAAGTTCTTGAGTAGGTACACATCATATTCGACCATAGCCAGGGGCACCACGCCTCCTCAAAATGCCTCTTCTGGAACCGGCCATCTGAAATGACCACCACATTGACAGATTATAATACAGGCGCACAAGTAATAGAAGCGGATAATTGAAAACAGCCTCACAAGGCAAGAAAGGTTCACACAAGATCTCATTGATGGACAATAAACAAGAAATACAAGAAACTTACCCATCATTATTAAATTTTCTGAAATTCAAAGAGGAAAAAGGATTCTGCCTAAGCGTTGACATGAGACACGATTCTTATTTTAAAGCCATATGTAAGCTAGAGTTAGTTTGTTTGATTGTCTGCTTGTAGATTTTACCTGTAATATTTCTTCGGGTTTGTTTCATTGATAACCTTTATGGTTAGACTCAAATCTCTACCAAGACATGGCCTCATCACAATTACCTCTATGGATTCTCCAGTATTATCGAGCAAAATTCCATAGAACTGACATTAAAAACCACAAAGGTTATAGCAACAACAAAAACAAAGCAACAATATAATAAATTTATCATTTAGTACTGAAGTTATTGCTTATGACCGAGTGTTCACCATACACAACAAGAACAGATAAGGGTAAGTTGAATAAATAAGGACCAGGCTAACAAAGCAAATCATCCATATAAAAAAAAAAAAAACTTTCAATTTCAAAAGGTCAATCTACATGCATTGAAGCATTCTTCAATCTTTTTTTAATGAGACCCAATTTTCAAAGGATGCAAGTGAAACTCCCCTAGCAATGAAAACAATAAGGTGGCGTACCTCAGAGGAAGATACAACAGCCTGTTTACCACATCGAATGATAATGTCATTAGGACGCATGCCAGAAGAACAAGCAGGAGAATCTGGAATAACCTGTGGATTATTTACATAATGACAAGAAATAACAAAATTAATGAACTTGTTAATAAACTGGAAACAACCTTTGACCATGATGATTCACTGTATTTACAGAGAAACCAACTAGCTTAATCCAATTATGCCTAAATTTAAGCCCTTTACGGGTTAAATTAAAAGATTTTGCCCGGCATCACAACTTTAAGATTTTGATCACAATAAAAAAACTCATAAAAAAAGATTGCATTGACAAGATTTCTCTTTTTCTTTAGGGGATGAGGAGCTAGCCTATAAGAGCTTACTGAGAAGACAAATAAGTTTTTTTATTCACAAAATTTCTTTATCTATAACAGCAGCACACCTTATCAAAATCCAGAAAGAAGACAACACCATGAAAACCAAGAAAGCATGTGGAACAACTGAAACGAAAAGCAAATAAAAAAACATACCTCTTCAACAAGAACACCTTCGCTGATGTGGCCAAACTTCTGAATTATTTTTTCAAACATATTTGCACTTATTGCATTACAACTAGTCACTTTAACCCCAAACCAAGGTTGAGGAACTCTCCTAATAAAATAGAGCGACAATGACAAATAAGAGGGAGAAGTTGGAATATATCAATGGTAAAAGACCTTATATACAATTAAATAGAATGGAAACTTCTTAAAAATTAAACATAAGAGAACAAAATTAAGTGGTTGAGATAAAATGATAATTTGAAAGTAGATATGTAGTTTTATCTTCCTTTCATTTAGAGACTTTAAAAACACGGTACAACCTGTGTTTTTAAAAATTCAGAAACCACAAAAGCATAATTTTGCTGCTTTTCATAATTTTTAGAAATGAAGGTTGTATAACCACGTTCCAACCAAACATATAAATTTTAGAGAAAAAAATAAATGTACATACCCATTTTTCTCCAAGCATTCCAAGCACCTAGAAGCAATATTGATTGGCAGAAAAGAAGTATAAGAATGCTCATAGAAATTGATTCCAATGACTTCACCATTACAATTGATAAGGGGTCCCCCACTACCACCCTGTTTGGAAATATACAAAAACACCATATTTCAGATATTCTTGCATGAAGCCACATTTGTTAAATAAATAAATCCGCATGCTAGTGGCATCTAGTGACCACATTAGATGGCTAAATAATATATCATATATAGCTGGATAATCACGAATTACTGCCAAGTAAAACAATTTTTTTTTTTCGTGGTAAAATGACATTGATGTCATGAAATTAAAACATAAGGTTCATTCTGAATGAGTATTAAAGAATATACCACCAAAGAGCTAGAACGAAAAGAAGAAGGAAGTGAAAAGGTGTGTGCATGTGTATTAGTACTATGATCTGGATTTCCAAACAGAAAATGACCAGGGAGAAGCAAAACACAATTTTAAACCAATCGAGAATCTATGACACTTAAAATCTAAGCATGGTGTGCACCATATTGCTGTACTGTTATGAGCCTGCACTGAAACGTACTCTGGATAATTTTTCGATTCATAGGTCAGACAATGAATATCGTTCTTATATAGATAAAGGTAAGAGGGAAAGGTGAAATGTTAGAATTTAACCAGCAGCCATCGACTGCGCAAATGCATGTTTATATACTGCATGCTAAGGGAATATTTGAAATTCAAATGAAAAAAAAAATAGTCTTAAATATCTGAGAGCTAAAATTTGGCCATTGTGCAGCAAACATTTACTAGCATTTTTTCATTCTCAACCTAATTAGGTGTTGATTTCCTGCACACTCAATTTATGCCATTGACTCTATCACCTAAGATTTGCCCTCCTTTAATATTGAAATAATGACTTGGGTAAAGACAGCAGAATTTAGCACTGCCTTTTCAAATGGTAGGGAGAAAACTGGTCAGAACAGCATGCATGCAAGGAAGAAGCATATGTCATCTGGTGTTGGTGTATACTCGAGAGAAACTAACAGATCATGAAAGCCACCAGGAGAAAGTTGTATGTAAACTTTAAAATGAAACAGACCACTAATATACACACAAAGGCTAGCTGGTGCATATAAGTGAGAGAGACAGAGAGAGTAATGTCATTACTACAGTAATCCTGCAACTTGCTGTGAGAAGCTCTACGCAATCATAATCACGGAAACCAGGTCCGGAAAAACGTGGTCTGAGCAAACCTGGTCTGCGCACACCAGGTCTTCACAGCAGAATGAAGGAAAGACAAAAACCAAGTGTAAGTAACTAACAAAATTGAGAAAGCATTTTCATAAAATGAGCACGAGTATTTAAAGCACCAGGAGACTACAATGTTACAATGAGTTTAAGATCATAGAGAAAGTCCCTTTTTGGCATTAAAAAAGGAGAGACAATACCTGAAAGCACCTGGTGCAACCATGAGACTGTGGGATAAGTAATGGCGGCCAAGTGCTATTACCTTCTCTCCAGGACAAAGGTTGAATAAATCTGAACGTTCGGCGTGTGGACGGAGTCCAAATGACGTGTACTGTAGCTCAGCTTTGGTAGTTAGAGGAATGGAACCATCTATGTGCTTCAGAATTGCAGTCGGGAAGCGTGAGCTGGACTTGAATTTGATGATGGCAATGTTGTAATGAAAATTAAAACCAAAAATTTCACCCTCAAATGAATCACCACTTGATAAATACACAGAAACCTGCATGCAACAGATTAAGCCAAAGAAAAAGATAGAACAAATTTGTTTTAATAAAAAATAAATAAAAGAACACAGAGATAAAAGAAAATCAGCAGCACCTTGATACCAGGTTCAGGAGCCAGAGGTGGATGATCCTCCGAAGTTGAAGCAGCGCGGGTAATGAGGAGATTGGCAGAAGTGAGGATGGTATGGGTGAATGAACCATTTTCTTCAAGCTTGGATCCTATGATGGTTCCCGAGCAAGGAATTACTAATTTATTTTTCACGCCTACACAAGATCAGTCAAATTATTATTTGGCCACACATACATACATGAAAGCATGCATGCATGCATACACGCCTAGCATACCTCTGCGAGCGCGAGACACGAGACTGACAACAGATTGAGAAGCTTTAAGAGCCGATAATTTGGTGGGAAGATCCAAGTAGAAATTCTCCTCGATCCTTTTATCAAAACTCTCGTCGAAAGAATGGGAACGGAATGCAACACAACCAACTATAAATCCAAATGAAAATAAACAAATCTAGCTGAAGAAGAAGAAGAAGAAGAAATTACAGTAGCCTAGCTAGTTAACTAACTAACCAGTACGCCGGCGTGCTTTCCGTTGCCATGGTGACCGAATCTCTTTTTCCATTACACCCTGTAGCCTGTCCCTGGATTCCATTCTAATGGCCATACTTATCAATCAGTTTAGCTTTCGGGATTGGGGAACGCCCCGGCCGCCTTATATATCTTTTCTGACAGACAAGCGATCGGCACCCTTTTCTTTTTTGATTTGACAATTCTACCCTTCAAAAAATATGGTGGTCCAGAGCGGCAAAAACCCTAGATTCCCAATCCTCAAAACCAGTACATGCATACAAGTTTGATTCCCGGGGTGAATTTTTTTTTTTTAATGCAGAAAAATGTGGATGTTGTTAATATTTTTTATTATAAAGTTAATATGTTGGTTCAATAAGATTTAAATATATATATATATATATTAATAATTGATAATAAATATGTTAATACTAACTCAATATTAAATTTTTAAACTGAAATAAATATGCATATTATATTATATGATATGATATTATGGGGCTATTTATATTTTTTTATTTAGTTATAAAAAAATAAAATAAAATTTGAACTCTATTGAAAAATAGAATCTAGTATGGCTTCTCCTTTTTTTATTAATATATTTTTTTAATAAAGAAAAATACTTTTTTTCATGGTTTTTAATTAATAAAAAACAAAGAATTAGAACGAATATCATCCTACATTTAAAATTTGCATTCATGGTCTGTAACTTTTTGCTTGGCCTCTATATGTAAACAACGAAGGCTTTGACTGTAGAAGACCAATATTATCTTTTCTGTTTTTTTCTTCTTTTTTTTGGAAAGGGTCGTTTCAGCAAGCTCTGGCAAGTCTTGAATGTCGTTTGCCTATGATAATACCTTTTTTTTTTCATGTGTCCATATATTTTTTATTACAATCTGCACTCTTAAATTTTGACTTGATCAATGGATACTAACTAAATTTTAGAGCAATTGATCAACAACAACCCGTAGCATATTTATATTTAAGAATAATTCTTTTAAAAACTATGGATATCAATTTATTAGTATCATTAAACCTCCTTCACCACGTAACTTATCATATTTTTTTTATTTATTTCTTCACAAAATCTTGGGATGATAATGTCAATACTAATCAATCTATTAGTATTATTAGTTTTCCTTGTCGGGACCGATTAATCAAATTTGTTGCGAATGCTGATATCAAGATAGCCTTTAATATTTGTCATTAACTATTCCTAACTCAAAATAATTAATTAATTCCCAATAGTACTTTGAAATATCCTTGAAAATCTCGATGTCAAGGTTCCTTGATATTATTAGCCTCCATATCAGGAATAACTAATTAAGTTGCATGAAAATGCTGATTTGATGTAACCCCTCGATATCATTAACTATTCTTAACCTAGGATAATTAATCAAGTTCAATATCCCTTATATTCTGAAATGATCATGTCAATGTTAGTAAACCCTACTCGCATCATTAGCCTCCCGTTTTTAGAACTGACTAATCAAATTTAGAGAAAATATCAATAGAACTCATTGGTGTCATTAACTATTTCTAACCAGAATAGTTAGTCAAGTATGTTTCTATTTCTCATTCATTTCATTAGATGCTTTCCTTTTGCAAAAAATTATATATAAAATCCAAAAATTAAACAAGCTTTCATAATTATGGAAATAGAAAATCGACCTGCTGCAGAAGCTCGGCTTATACTCTCTTGCTGCTATTGTGAAGCTCCTATGGTCCTTTTTATATTCACAGGAATATCACATTATTTCTTATACAAGTTATATTTCTTTTAATAATAGTAAAATTAGCGACTTCCTTTCAACAATTCCTTCCTTCATATTTGTGTTTCCTATTACATTTCTAATATCATTGTTTTTTTTTAATCATAACTAACCTTACAGATCTCAGTTCCAAACATGATATTTTTTTAATTTAAAAACACATAACTATATATTTTCTAAAGGGAAAGAAACCTAATTATGCTCCTAACATATCTAAGTTACTCGTTTCAGCAACTTGTCAAAAATGCCAGTAGAGATAGTAGCCTGATGTCTCCTTAGAGTTTTACCTATATCTAAAGTTGTAGAACTTCAAATTAAACAAGGTCACTCTTGTCAGAAAAATAACATCTTTTGTTATAACTCCTATAAAAGAACCGTTCCAAAATTTTATCATTTTCAGGTTCGAATCCCTTATGAAAGTTAAAGAGATGAATCTGTCTAGTTTAGTCAATGTTTCAAATGATCCCTCAAACATCCCTATTTTCTACTCTCCCTCCAAAACAACCATTTGTTCATATTATAAACATCAGATGACAAGTAATTTACAAAATAAAAGAATCATAAATTCTTCTCTTCTAATTCACCCCCCAATAGCCACCACCTTTGTTTGTTTACCCATAGAATTTTTATTATTTTTGTATCTGTACATAATTTCATATTTAAGACAATCTTTAACGCTTTAATTAATTCAATTCCACATGATTCTATATTTTTCCCAAATTCTACTTAAGAACTCTAACTTAAATTTAACGTTATATTGACTTTGATTATTCTTACATAATTCAATTCCAAACCTATGATATTGGGTCTAACAATCAAGCTAAACTTAAGAGTCTTCTATATAGACCCAAGGTATTGGGTCCGGCTTGCTTGCCACACCCATGGTATTGGGTTTGATAGTTGGACCTAATACCATGGGCCTGGCATGATTGCCATCATAATTATTAAACCCACCCTCATCGGTCAACCTGGGACCTAGTATCTTGGCCGGTTTTATTTCATTCAAAATTTGGGCTTTAATTGGCCCAAAATAAACTTGTCGACCCACTCAGAACACCGGTGACCTGGCAAAAACTTAGTAGAGATTTATTTTCAAATATGCTTCTCTCCTACTTAGAGAACTTTTTTTATAAATATATTTGTTAGTTGGTTACTAACTCATTTCAAAGTTTACTATATAAATACTATAAAAATATTTATTTTTTCAATGTGGGATTTGAAACACTTTAGTATATATACTCTATGTTCATTAGAAAAAAGTTATGTTCTTTCAGTATGGTATAATAAAACTTTTTGGTTTAAATACTTCAATTTAGAAGAATAAAATAATATCTTTTCAAAGTGTGATAAAAAACGTTTTGAAATAATATTTCAAACTTAATTATTTACAATATGTATAGTTTATATTCATATGGATTGTTTATTAATTTTTTATATAAAATCTTAAAATTTTAAATATTTATTTTTAATTTTTTCGGGTTGACTAGTATAACCCAGGACCCGACTTTTTGGCAGGGTCAACCTTCATGCTGGATTTGATAACTATGGTTGCCATGAAAATATAACTTTAAAAAAATACAATTGAAAAGAAATAAAATGAAAACCAAAAAAAGATAAAATCTCCTCTCTTCTATTTTGTTTGGGGGTCTCGTTTAAAAATATTGATTTTTTTATATGTATTTAATTTTTAGAGTAATTTTTCTGGTTTATCTATGGTTTTGATTTCATCTTTCATATAGATAAACTATGTTATTAAAAATAAAAATATTTATTTTTAGATGATATTCTTAATATGTATAGACTTACATGTCTTTTTTTATTCAATCAATTTAATGTTTTATTTTTCAAGATTTAATATTTTAATCTATATTTATCTCATGATTTTTTAAGTTTTGTTTTTAGGTATTATTAATAATTTTTTATTTATTTATTAATGTATACAATTTTTAGTTTATTTATTTATATATGTGTATAAAAGTTTTAATTTGTTATATTTTTTGAAAATAAATCTACAGTGACTTAGAATAAAGTATTTGCCGTTGAAAAGAAAGGGCCTATTCTAGAGTAAGGTGGCAGAAACCTATTAAAAGGCCCAGCCGTTTTTTAATTGTTCTCGGAAAAAATAGGAGGATTATTTACTCCAGTCTCCACTGCAGCCTGCCTTTTCCACATCGTCTACTGATTAATAATCCCTAGTGTGCCTGTCTCTCCTATCTGGTATCGTTGGGAAGGAGAAAACATGAATTTTTCAGGCCGGTGGTTTCTTCTTCTTCTTCTCTTCCTATCAGTTTCTTCCTTCATCTGTTTTTACTTAATCTGATTTTTCTTGTTCTGAATATTTCTTTACAGTTGATAGAATTCCGCCTCCGCCTCCGTTTTTGAAAAGGCAGGATGATGAATTGAAACTCAATACAAATTTAGCTGCTTTGAAAGTTTCTCTATCGGTTGTGTGCCTTGTTGCATACCACAGAGGTAGGTATATCATATACTAACTTTATGCTTCCTAACATGTATGATCTGCCTGGTAACATAAAGCTTTATGCTTTGCTGCCTTTCTGGCAGGTAGCGGAGAAAAGTGTTTTGCGTGCACCGGCACAATTGTAGAATGTGAAGGTGCAGCAGGAGATGATGGTAAATTCGAGGCTACCATATTGACTTCTGCTTCTCTCTTTCACTCTTATAGAGACCCTTCTCAAATCACGGTACAGCACCGACTTTATTATTATTATCATTGCCTTTTTAGTAGAATTGAAAATTTCTCACAATATTGTATTGCAATTGCAGGTTGAAGTACATCTATCAGATGGCAGTTCGTACGAGGGAGAGGTTTCAGCTTTTGATTTACACTACAACATTGCTACCGTCAAGTTCAAGCCTGATAAACCTCCTCAAAAAGCATGTCTTAAATGGATAGATGATTCTATGTCCTTACAACCTGATAATGATCACACCATGGTAGAGGCTAACTTTTTTAACCTTTGTCCCGGGGATAAAGTAATAGCTTTAGCCCGGGTGCAAGATCATCACCACCAGCTTCTTGTCAGTTCTGGTGATTTCAGGTATGCCAAAATGAACCTCGTCTTTTCATTTCTTATAGCAACGTTGGATATATAGGAGGTTAGTGTTTCAAGATTTCATCAATATCCTTACCATCACCAGGATATCTTCAATTGCATTTTTCTGCATCCTTACAATTACCTTTTATTGTTATATGTTTGCTTTCCAATCATAATTAAGCTAGTAGTCTCCTTTTCAATTCTAAATATCACCACTCTCCTCTTGTATTCTTGTTTCTAATGCACCGTGGCGCACTGTTTTGACCACAACGCTTTTTTTTCGGAACTAACTGCTGTGCTGTGATCTTACCCTACTTTCTTCCCATATAGTATTTATTGCTGCGAATTGGATTGCCAAGAGCTCCTAATGACAACTTGCGAGATTACTACAGTAATAACACTACTCTCTCTGTTTCATGCATTAATTTGTTTTTTGGCTTAGTCGGATCATGTATGTTTGCTTATATCTCATTTGTGTTACTCGGGCTTAAGCATTTTACCCAGAGTATTTGTGTCGATGAAATGACCGTACAAGCATGAATTCCTTTTCTAACTCTTGTATTTGCACTTGGACACAACCTCATCTCTATCCAAACTAAACAAGCAACATATTGATAACAATGGCTGCTTGTAATAACAACTTCTTGCTTGGTTTGGTTAGTGATATTGTTCTCTGGAGAAGGTATTAATGACCAGTCAATTTAAGGCTCAAACTTTTCAAAACCCCTTGGTCTTGCTTTCACTTGAAATAGATGAAATTGATTTTCCTTATTGCCTTCATTAGCATTCTTTCAATCTATTCCCAATTTTTATATACAAGCCACTACTGCCCTCTTGTTTGAATTTGGGACTACGAGTTACATAATACATGGAACATCTTTTGGGCAATAGGTCTCAATTCAACTATAATTGGAGGTTACATCATGCATCACATTCGTGTACTCACATCCAATATTTTAACACTTTTCAGTCAATTCACCATATTCAGAAATTTTGAATTCATCTTTTCTAACTCTTGGGCCGATACTCGGACTTGACGCCCTGAATTTTGTATCTGAGCAGCATAGCTCAACACTCATCCTCACATGCTATGAGGAGATCAAACTCCTGTGTAGAGAAACTTAGAATGAGAGTATTAAAGTCAACTAGGATCACTGTAGAACTAACTACTAAGAGAAGTGAATGAGAGTATGAAGGAAAGGAGTGGTGTTTTTATGCAAAAAGCTTGTTTCTTAGAGAATTTTTTGTTCTATGACTATGCGATTTCACTTTCAAAGAGAGTCCAGAAGAAATATCCCCATAAAAAATAAAAATAAACCCTTTCAGAGACTGAATTTCAAAAGACTTTTAAGTTGTGCCTATAAAATTTTCACTGTACCCACCAAGTCCTACTACTTGAATTTGCGGTGAGCCCATAATTGTTGACCTTCCCATGCCTCATTTAAGGTACCCATGAAACAACTCTTTGATCCATTAACCTTGTTACAAAATGGAATTAACCCTCTTTTGTTATTTCATCCACCCAAGTGCAATGCCTAGACTTGAACCTCCTTTTGAAAGGGAAAACCACCAAACAAGTTTACTGACTAAACCACAAGTTTGGTCACTAAATCATGGTTCATTAACTCCGCTTTCACCATAAAACGGTCTTTGAGGATAGCAAGAAAGGGGCAAACAATTGTTTGTCCGGAGCTTGTTCTAGATTTGGCATGTTCTTAGACTGACTAAAAGATCTATGCTTTGATGTTATATATTTGATGAACTGATACCAAACTGTAGCATAAACTAGTTCTTTATTGTAGCATTTTATTGGGGGGCCACTCATTAATTGGGATGGAGAAGTCATCGGGATCAATTTCTTTTGGAAGGGCCAGACTCCTTTTCTGCCGATCAACATAGCTTTTAGATGCCTGGACCACTTAAATAAGAAAAGGTATGTGCCTCATCATTTTTGCAGAGTATTTATTGCTTTCCATGATATTCTGGCATGTTCATGGCACCGTTCCACAATTGATTTGTATTGAGATTCCTTTCATAATTTGTATACCCTGTTAACTTACTGATCATGTTGTTCTCAATGAGTTTGAGAATTCCAAATCTTTATATTTACTGGTAGATGTGGTATGGGGTGTGTGAAGAAATCGCCAGCCGAAAAACAACAATTCAATGTTCTAGACACGGAGGACAATTAAAGCTAAACTAAATTACAAGGAAAATTATTTAATTCTTCCAAAATCACCTGCTGCATCGTCGTGCACATACTGTATATTCTTTTCCCATCCAGGGTACTGTATGGGGATGGAAGTTATTTAATCTTCTTCTTTTTTTTGTCAATATCCAACCTGAAATAAGATATTGTGAAGAATGTTGGGTGCATCTAATGTTCTACAATGGCGTAGGAGTGTCCCTCATCCTTGGCTTGGGATGGAATTTATTAATCTTTATGCTGCTGACGTGGTCACTTTGGAGGAAATAGTTCAATTGTTCCCTCTTGTTTGCAAAGGGGTTATAGTTGAAGAGGTATGGTCTTTGCTGCGCTTTTTTATTTTCTTCCTCTTTATATTTTCCCCAAATACACTTTTGGAGCGGGTGTTTGCTCCATGGCTTGGTCCGTGATGTCCACTTATTATTTGCTCATATATTCAACAGTTTCATCCTTGAGGCCCTTTCTTCTATTCCATGATTTCTTTTAAGGCTTGTTTGATGAGGCAAATATATATACATGGACATGTTGAAAGATGATAGCTCTCGGAAATATTCTTTTTGTGCGTCTTGTAACTAGCAGCTTCCACACTTATGAAATCCTCATAACCCTGAGCCCAAAGCTACTGCTCAACTGACCATGCTGAATCAAATGTTTCTTCTTTGGGCTAGGCATCCAAGTTCATGCCCCCTGTTCGGTAATTATTAATGTAATTTTCTTTCAAATGGAAGCAATTAGGAGTTGAAATGATACAGGACAGCCAATGGGCTGTTCTGAATCTGACTTCAGAGGCTGTTTTAGGGCTGTTAGAACTGTGTTAATGTTGATTTCTGATGGAATAAGAGGAAGGACATGGGATAGATTTATGAGAGTCACACTTAGAGGATATATAAAAAATAAGCTTCACATCTAGGGTTCTTAGTAGTCATATCTAAGGGAGATAGACTCGGAGAATAAAAAACAAAGTGAAATATTGAAAGACTATATAAGATGCTAGTACTCCTAGTCCAACAAAGATTTAATTTTCCATATAAGAAATCTATTTAGAAGTAAGAACCTATAAAAGCTAATTATTTTAGAACCAGTAGATTACTAGATAGAAAATAACCCAAGACAAATTTTCAGCAGATCTGAATATTACAGAAATACTCTTGTCTATAAAAAGACATTAATCTTGCTTCTTTTGTTATCTGCATCATTTTCCCCTGGTTGGAGAAAACTCGACCTTGAGTTTTGAAGTGTCCAAGCAGCAAAAATCACATAGCTTGCAATGACATCCTGCTGCAATGCAACACCACTGATATAGGAACTGGTTTGTTGGTGACAGTAGTGATAATATGAGTTTCGTTCTATCAATTTGACTATCAAAATCAGGAATAGTGGCCATTTGTGTTGACAGCAGCACTTTGTCCTCGATATCCTTGCTTTCATAACTTCGTGCTCCTCAACTTTTTTCTTTTGTTCATCTACATCAAGTGTAACACAGGGTTCTTTAGGCTTTGTAATCGCCTGATTATAGATTGATTTATCTTCTCTTTGCTCTCCACAGTGTCGCCAATCTGAAATTCCTCACTTTCTTTTTGAATCTTCCATATGGTAAACAACACCAGATTTTTCTTATCAACAAAATCTTGCTACTCTGTCTCTTTTTTGTTAATCAATGTGATTTATTTATTTTTCTCAAATCCATTTCCATATCAGTTAAAAAGAAAGAAAGCAGGCAGCACACTCTGTCCTGCATCATAAAGTTCAAGGTTTGGTCTCATTACAAACCTACACAAGTATTTGTGAGTGTTGTATTTCCATGGAAGGGTATTGTTCCATCCAAGGCATTTGTGTGGAGAGCTGCGTTACAAAGGAGACCAATGAGAGGGATTTAGGACGCATTCTTGGTGTGCTGTTGCATGTCATAGTGGATCCCAATCTTCCAAAACTAATAATTAATGAATTTGAGAAGCTGGCTTATAAATCTTCCAAAACAGTAACATTGGAGCACTTGTATCAGGTAACGGAAGAGTCTTCTGCTGATCGTGCTGAGATACAACCCAATGATGTTATAATTAAATGCGACAGAGAGGTGGTTAGCTGCTCCTTAAAGGTACGTGACTTTAGTTGCTTGGGTGTAGAGCACCCTGCCTCTCTTGTAGTGTTTTTATCGTTCAATGTTTGTCCCAGAAAAGGGGAAACAAGAGTGAGTTAATCTTCTTTTGATTCTTGGCGTCAGTTCTTTGGAATGATTTGGGACAAGGTTGGGAAATCTATGGAGCTAGAGGTGATGAGGGCAGGTGTTTGTGGGCCTTTGAAGCTCGCTATATTAGCCGATGACCTTCTTCCAGACAGTTATAACAGGTAAAATCCCTTTCTACATGCTTTGGGTGGTTTGTGTATTGATGCATGGTGTTGGCATGGAAAACTTAAGCAATGAGCTCTCTATGTAAGAAGTTTGCTGCTTTGTGTTCGTTTCTTGCCATGATTGGGTCTTCTGACATGCCAACCTGTTTTGTGATTTATTCTAATCTGTAGCTTTTGGTGCTTTCAGTTGGCCAATTTAATCGAGGAGAGGGTTTCAGGATGACAAATACATTTGTTCTGGTTGGTCACTTCCTTGAGATCATGGAAGCAGGCTGTCCTGCTTTGCTTATCAAATGCCGCCATGCATATATAGTTTTGCATCTTTTCTTTGCTCTTTTCCCAGCTAGTATTGCATCCTGTGTGATTTAGCTTTGCAAATTGGGAAGCAGCTTTATATTTATTCGATTCTCTTCACCTGCGTGAATAGCCTTACAACCAACAAGATATTTGAAGAAGGAATCTTTGGCTTTGACTCGATTTTCGTATATTCATGGGATTCTTTGGCTTTGACTCGATGATTTTCGTATATTCATGGGATGTAGTTTGCTTACCGTTCAGCCAAATTCAATGTTAAAATTATAAAAAAATTATAAAATTTAATTTTAAATTAATTCAATGTTAAAAAATGAATTTAAAAAAAAATCAAATAAAATAAATAAAAAAACAAAATGACCATAATAAACTTGGTTTAACTTACGATCTAGATTATGAGACTGTGATAAATTTAAAAAAAAACAAACTAAATAAAATTATGAAGTTTCATTTTCAATTTATTTAATGTTGAAAGTTAACATTAAAAAAAAAAACTGGTATATAACTAAACATATAGAAAATAAAAAAAATGAAGTGCGATTCTTAAAATAATCAAAGACTAAATAATAAAATTAAAAATATATAAATACTGAATTGTTGAAGATTGTTAAAGGGTAAAATTAAAAGAGAACTAAATAAAAGGAAGAAAAAAAATATTATTATAGTAAATAGTGTTTTGTGGGTGTAATTAATAATAATTAATAATTTTGTAACTAATGAAATTTTGTATCAAAACTAAAATTTATTTTGTTAAGAGAGAGAGAGAGAGTATTTTAGTTAAAAGAACAAAAACGAAGATATAAAAATAAATTTATTCTTAAGATAATTTTAAAATAAATTTATATTATTTTTCATAAAGACATGTTCCTTCTGATTTCATCTCCTTTACCTCAAAATAATAACCAAATTTTAACTAAGATTGAGCTCACTAATCATAACCGAACCCATTTGAACCCAATGTTTTTAATACAAAGCCCGTTATTTCTCTCCAGCCCATAAAATAAATTTGAAGCCCATCCCATAGTGAAGAAAACCCATTGTTTCTCTACAGCCCATGACATAAATTTGAAGCTCATCACATTACGTGGAACTGAAGACATTGTATTTGTTCCCCTGCGGCCTGTAACGTCAATTTGATGTCCATCCCATCATGTAGAACATGTCTATAGCGTGGTGCATTGTCTGATTTAGCAATGCCGATTGTGTGAGTCTCCCCCCTCGGTCTGATCACTCTCAACTGACTTCTCCTTCAATGTAAGCTTGGTTTTCATTTTAATAAATTTATTTTTAACGGGTCTAAAAAACTTTTATGATCATTCTATTTCCAACATGGCCAAGAAAATAAGTTTAGTCGTGAAGGGGCTTATAATATACCAAGAAAAAATATTATATTATTTCTTGCTATTTTCATGATGAGCTAAAATATCACAAAAATAAAATTACTTTTTAATCTTTTTTTTTCATAAAAAATAAAATTTATAAATTATAAATATATTATAAGATCTTCAAAATAAAAAATAATAATTTTCATTATACATGTAGTAATTCCCGGGAGATTTTAGTTTTTTTCAATGGATACCCAGAATAAACCAAAAGAACACATGTATATTGTAGTCATGTTAAAATGTGATAATTGTGCACCAAAGCTTGTAGCCTATCAGTCTTGGTAGAGTTTTTTTACCTATGCATCCTGGATTCAAACCTCAATATGCACGCACGTCACCTCTGCGGTACCTTACCTATCTACTGGACTTGCAGGATGTTCAGTAGGTCTAGGGATTAGTCGTGGTGCGCGTAAACTGGCCCGAACATTCCAGATTATCAAAAAAAATATGATAATTGTTTTTTGACAAGAGAGTTTATGGCATGATTAGAATAAGTTCATAGGGGCACATGTATATTAAAAACAAATCTTGGGAATTGTTTAGTGCCTTAGAAGATTTCCTTCATCGAACAATATATACTAACTGTTAGGATACTAATATGTAAATCTAAAAAAATAAAAAATAAGATAAAATAAAAAATAAAACATATAAGAATTTATATAGTTCACTCACTTGGGTTATGCCCACAGACAAGTATAGAAGGATTTTAATAAGTAATGTAAAAATTACAAACTCTCAAATAATAGGAAAACAACTAATAATCTTTCTATTACTAGAAGAAAACACCCCACTTACTCTCTTACAAATGCTTCATAATTTTATGGGATTACTCTATCTTCACTCTTCTCTTCTTCTCTCTATCTTAATGTGCAAAATAAGTTTAGAGACATTGCTTATTTATAGGAAAAGTGAGGGGACAAAGGTTATAAATCATGACACCAATAATACCACAAATTATGCCACAACTCATCTTCACTCATACTCCACTAATTATACCAACAACTCCACAATTATATCAACAACTCATCTCTAATTATACCTACAGCTCCACTCATTTTTATCTTTCACTAATTAATTAAGTGGCGGCCTTACACTAGTTACGTCATTCGCGCGATTCTGTAGGTTAATCTTTTTATAAAAATATCAAAAAAATTAATATTTGAAAATATTAAATATTTCTATAAAATTAAACCCAAGAATTTTGGATTTGATTGCAACCCTTAACTCAAGAGTAATAGTTATAATATTAATAATAACATTAAATTTACATGACCTAAATTTAAGCGAGTCAGTATGTAATACCAAATCTAATAACCTTGAATGTAGGTCTGGCTACAAATCATGTTATAAAAATGTGATAATTAAATAAATTAATTAAAAAACCAATAGAAAGAAAAAAAACTAATGAAAAAAATCTGAATTAACTAGGTTAACCTTTTAAACCAGATTAACCCGTCAAATCTTGAATTTATGTCGTGAAAGTTTCATAACTAAATACAATAAAAAATTGATGAGTTATCTAAAATTAACTGGACTAAACCTTCAAACCAGGTCACCCAGACAAACCCGGGATTTGTATCATGAAAGTTTGATAACTAAATAAAAAAATTAAGCATTAACAAACTAAATTAATTAAAAAGAAAAAAACAAAAACAAACAGAAAAAATAGCCTATTACTAATGAGGAAAAAGAAAAAAAATCTAAATAAAAAAATCTAAATCAATTGGGTTAACCCATCAAATCAAGTTAACATGTCAAATATAGGATTCATGTCATGGAAGTGTGATAACTAAATAGAAAAAAAAATTAATATCAATGAACTAAATTAAAAAAATTAATTAAAAAAGAAAAATCAAAGAGAAAAAAAGTCTACAGGAAGAAAAAAAACTAATAAAGAAAAATAAATAAATCTGAATTAACTAGGTTAATACGTCAAACCCAGAATTAATATCATGAAAGTCTAATAATTAAATAGAAAAAATTTAATATTAATAAACTATAGAAAAAAAAAGGTATCAGCTTTTTCATTGTAGACTCCATAGTGCAGTCCACAATAAAACACTTAAAAAGGAAAAGAAAATGAAAAAGAAAAAAACAAAGTCATACATCATGAGTTATTTTTTTTCTTGAAAAAATATCAAAAAAGGCTAAGATCTAAAAGTGTTAGGTTTTTCTGCAAAGATATACTTAAGAGCTTTGGATCTAGTTACAACGCTTGATCCAAGAGTAATATTTATAATATTAATAATAATATTAAACTTACGTGACTCAAGTTTAAATGTGTATGGCTGCAATACTATATTCAAGAGCTTTGGATATGTGTTTAGTTATAAGATCGTGTCATAAAAGTGTGATAATTAAAAAAAAACAAAGAAAAAAACCAACATTAAGAAAAAGAAAAAAAATTGAATTAACTGGGTTAATTCTTCAAACCAGATTAACCCGTCAAACCAGAAATTTATGTCATGAAAGTTTGACAACTAAATAAAAAACATTGACGGTTTAACTCAAAATTAACTGAGTTAACCCGTCAAGCTTGGAATACGTGTCATGAAATTCTGATAAGTAAATAGAAAAAAACTTAACATTAACAAATTAAACTAAAAGAAAAAAATTAACTAAAAAGAAAAAAAAATTGGGTTCACTTATCAAATCAGGTTAACCTGTCAAACCCAAAATTTGTATCATGAACGTGTGATAACTAAATAAAAAAAATTTACATTAACAAACTAAATTAAACAAAAAAATTCATTAAAAAAAATACAAAGAAAAAAGAAAAAAACTCATAAAGGCATAAAAAATAAAAAACTAAGAAAACAAAATATAACTAACAGTTTCACTAATGCAGTGCATAGTGAAACACTAATGCATAAAAGACGTGGAAAAGCTATAGTGCTTTCCCACACCTTTTAGTATTGTTATTAGTTAAATGACCCGTGCGATGCCGCGGGTCAATATTTTTGCATAAAAATATTAAAAAAAGTTAAGATCTAAAAGTGTTGTAACTCATTTTTGGGTCCCCGAGTAAAAAAAAAAAAATATATATATATATATATAGAAAAA